>NC_056750.1:167141636-167441636 GCF_019279795.1 Protopterus annectens | reverse complement strand
CAATAGAGCAAGCAACACCTCCCTATCCTAAAAGCAAAGGAACTCTTGTTTCAGAACTGTTCTTGGCAAATCCCTAACCATGAATAATATATACACAGAACTGCAGCCTGCATCATGATGCCCTCATTCTGTTGAACTCTCTTATATTCCTCATGGCGTACAAAATGTTAACTTCATCCACCATGGGCAAGTGTTTGTGTAAGTGCAAGGCTTGTTATAATAGTCAGTATTCATTTGTGGTGGACAATAGTTACAGCTCAACTGCTGTCCATTGCACAGAAAAGTCTACATTATTGCCACGCAACTGCCGTACAGTGTGGCTCCTGGGGAAATGCTGAAGTACAAATAAATTGCAGCTGCTTCTTCATACCTGCTATGTCAAGTTGAGGACATGCATCTGAATCTAGGGCAATATCTAACAGGCTCCTTTTACTTACCTAATAAACAAATACTATAATTGTAGAGTACACAATTATGTACAGTGTCTAAAACAATTAGCTGCAGCTTGATGTTTGCACTGACTTACATCATAGGTTCATAGGGGTGTACTAGGCTAATGGCCCTGGGGCCTTTACAAGCCTAGCCCATAGGATTACCCTGGCATTGTGCCACCCGACCAACTTAACCCAAAATAATGTCAGTAGCATTGTGCCACTCGACCAACTCCACCCAAGATAATAGCAATTACAGAATCCCCTGACAAAAAGTAACCCCTTGCTGTGTCCACACTACACTGAAAAGTGTACCCTTTTCTCAGACAGCCAGTCAGGTCATTGTCAGAGGTGTCTTAATGTTATTATATTGGCTATATCCTGAAGCAAATATGAGAAATTAATCTTTGGAGTTGGACATAACATTATGTTTCTATGGTAATGAAGTTGTGCATATTTTGATGCAAAAAGTGTTTTTGCATTTTACTTCCTTGAGCAGGACATCCCCCTGAAATTTTTCTTGGAAATTAACTCTTGCCACAATATTGTGAAAGGCTGAACTCACAATCCATCATTTTCCAAATAAATGTATAGGTCACTGTAGTTCCATGTTAAGTGCATCAGCAAGGGTTTCTTACTTCCTACAAACACAAGTTGTCAGTTAAGTCTTGCATATGGAACACCTTAGCAACGGCGAAGTCGTACCATACACTAGTGAGATTACATTGAAAATCGACATGTAGTGATGTGGTGGTGCACCACCATGCAAGTAAGAAGATGCTGTTGTAAGGAAAAATGTTGTTTTCTTTCACCCAGAATGCTTTGCAGCTGCATATAAATCATTGCCCAATACCTACTGTCATAATTTGTGTAAGTAGTTACAGAGAAAGAGTACACAATGAAACTAAAAATCAAACAATATAACCTTTTTTTTGAAAAATGACTTGCAGTTTTAATATCAGAATAACTGGAAATGAAATTTAATTGTAAAACAAAGATGCTTCAGTATGTAAGAATTACACTTTAATGGACAACAGTGTTAACCTTTTTCCTGGTAATGCCACTTCAGGAACAAGTAAATAAACCATAGTGGCTTCTGTTACAAATTAGACTGAGAAATCAGAGCAGTATCCTCAGATATTACTTGTATTCCTCCTTTGTTATGACTTAGTATTTCAGATATTCTAAATAAATTATTTGATATATCTAAGGCATATACAGACTTACAGTGGAAGGAAAAGACATTAAAAATTAATGCTAGCAGTCAATGTTGTAACTAAATTGCAGTATAAAAAATTGACTTAATCCATATCCCAGTTCCAGTCCAAACCCAGTAGCTGGTCTGTTGGCAGCAAATATTACCCAACTCTGTGAGCAACCACTGTTAACAACTGTCGACTATTTTTTTCCAAAGCTTACAAGCTCATCCCCCACCCTTACACCTACATCTGAAAAAGGCTTGATTCTGAATCCTCAGAGTCTACATTTACCAAATTAAAGCACAGGCTCTGCCCTCTCAAAAAGGGAAGCGTTCAAGGTAACGTAACTCCATGGTTAAGTCTAGAGCTCAAACAGTTCTTGAAAGTTCAGGATGCAGCATGGGGAGAATGGCAGAAAGACCCTCATTAACAAAGAAAATATGCCCCATAGCAACTCATAAAATGTGACCGAAGGATAAGACCAAAACTTAACTAAAGCACAATTAAGTCAAAGACCTACAAACAACAATCTCAGTAAACCAAACATTCTAGAAAGCAGGTAAAGCACAAATAAGCAATTCCCGGGGGGGCACTTGAAGAAAGTTACTAGGCATAACACATTTTGCATAAAAGAAAATATTTTAGTCCCCCAAGCAGAAGTATTTTTCAGTAACATTCCTACCATGACTCCAAGACTCCCTCTTTTTAGAGTAGTTCCTTACTCCACTGTTTAAAACAAAAAAACAAAAGTCAAAGACAAAAAAACTTCTCAGAAAAAGACAACTACCGCAACCCCAGTCACTACAAACTACATCCTAAAGTATTCACCTTGGTAGCGCAATACTATTTTAAGTTTTAAGACATTTGTAGTATACTACGAAGACTTCCTACCTAGTTTCAAACATAGTCTAAAAATGCCACTTGCCAAAGTTACCCCTCTTTGGGTATTGACTACAGATCAATTGCAAACATCTGTCCCTTGGCCCAAATATTAAAAAAATATATATTTATTTTCAACTTCTAGGTTATATGCAAAAATATGACATTCTGTCAAAGCAAAGTGGCTTCCGTACAAAGTATAGCATCTTGACTATAGTTATTACATCCCTGGAACTGGACACCATTTCTTTAGATATACGCTGTACAATGAAACAAAACTTTCTTACAATAGTGGATACATAGTGATCAAAGAACAGTATATTGTTGACCTAGGTTTCTGGATCCTTGAGTACTCCGATCAACATTCATGAGTGCATTGTCAACATAATAGTTACAAGGGAAGTCATACTTGCTGAAGGACACAATTCTGTTTCTTGGCATTTAGTTTTAGTCCATAGTTTTGACACCAGCTATTTGGGGAAGGACATTTTGGAACATTCTGGTGCTCTCTGGAGAGTTTATGATGGCCCCAAGTTTACAGTAGTTTGCAGAGTTGGTCAGTCATAAACCATTAACATTTCCTTTGACCCCTGAGAAGTAAATGTCAAAGAAGAGTGGCCCTAGGATATAACCCTGGGGTACACTACCAGTGACTGGGCTTTTAGAGGTAATTGGAGCTGCCCACATTATTTCCTGTTTTCTGTTTGTGAGCCAGTGTGCTATCGAATTAGGTACATAGAGATTTACAATTAACTGTGAGAGTTTTCTACAGTATCATAGTGTGGGATGGTGTTGAGCGCCTTTGTTTGGGCTAGATATGCGATGTGTATGGATTTGTCCTTATCCATTTTTTCAGTAACCTCGAAACAAACCGGATTAAGTAGGCAGGATCTGCTCTTGACAAATCTGAGCTACTTTGGGTCGAGAGTTTGTATGTTACTTATGTCCTTATTATTTCCACATTGACCCTCTCCATAACCTTACAGATCAGGCTGGTCAGTGTTATGGGTCCATAATTACCAGGGTCTGTTGACGCCCCACCTTTCTGCAAGGGAATGACTGTTGCAGTCCTCCATTCATCTAGCATGAAGCTTGTTTGGAGGTTGATACTGAATAATCTCTGTGAGGGTCTGACAAATCATGTTTCAAGCTGACTAGTAGGTCGCCTGGTATGTTACCATGTTGTTTTGGATTGAGCCCTGAGGACTTGCTCTTGAGAGATTGGAGGGGGTGGATGTAGGTGCAGATATCTGATCTGAGAGTATGGCAAGGGAGAAGAGGGTGAAGTATGAACTAATTTTGTCTGCTAGTAGATTGGTTATCTCCTCTGGGTTTGAGTATGTGATATTCTTTACTATTAGCTCTGGGAATGCTGGGCATTATTTCTGAGATGTCTAACATAGCTAAAGAAGAATTTGTCATTTTCCTTCACCTGGGTGGTTATCGGTTTATTTGATCAGGGACCAGAGTTTCTTGTCAAGTTTTGCAAGAGCACTATTGGCATCTTGAGAATTAAAAGAAAAAACTCATTGCACACACAAATTCAATATAGAATCTGTTTATATTAGGGTTCCACAGTCTGGAGTTATTTTTAAATTTGGCTTATTTACTTTTAAGAAGGACAGATGTGTCTAATGCAGTTATTTACTTGCATTTAGAATTCTGTGGTAATGGACTCCATATAAGCAGTCAGATTGTCAAGATGAAAGGGGCTTTAGAATTTAGCCAGGTCATTACTCTGTCTTAGTGGACTAGCCTTTGCATAATCTCTGAATGTCAAGGTATTAGATGATGATTCTGGGTTTAATCTTAAGGTGAATGTGACTGATTTCTGGCCAGATTTGATCAGAGAGGAAATTGGTGGGGAGCAAAGCTGCCTCGTATTGGTAAGGACCAAGTTCAGGATTTTATCTCCTCTGATTGTGGTGCTGACTAACTGGTTGAGACAGTTTGTGTTAAAGTCCAGAAATTTCTGGGCATACATGTTTGAAGATGTATACCTCTCCCAGTTAATGGGGGCGATAGTTGAAGTCTCTTAGGAGAATGGTGATTGACTTAATGAATAGGGACTCTGTACTGGTTAGCTAGAAGGAATGGGTTTAGGGGGATTCTAAAGTTAGCTATGATGAGGGATTTTGTTAATTAGTACTTTGGATGTGGAGGAATTCTAGGTCTTTATCTTGTCTAGTAAATCTGGAAGTTATTTTTTTAAGAATATGGAAACACTACCATTTTCAGTGCCTTCAACTAAATGCTGTGGCCATGAACATGTGGTAAGCGTTGAAAACCCGCATTGATGGATTGCTCTTATTGGTCTTAATCCAAGTTTCTGTGATGTATATGTTATTTTTTTAGCTAGGAACTTCCAATAAGAGGGCCCAGCTCCGACAAAGTCATGGTATCAGGATTAAGGTCTAAAGTTGAATGCCAAAAGATGCAGCACTGTGCAGTTTGGGAGATACTTTTACACACCAACTGTGAAATGACCCCCCCCCCCCCCAAAAAAAAAATAAAAAAAAATTGGACAATGTTATTGGAGACCTGTTTTCCTTTGGGTGTAATGAGCTCTTCTTTGAGCACAAAATATCCTTTGTCAGTAGTAAAACCTTGTACCTCACCCAATTGATTGTAAGGACCCCCCCAGGTTAAAATAAGTAGTTGTTCATAATCAGGCCTGTACTAGAATACAGTGCAACTTTCAGTAGGTACCTGTCTGTACACCTAGCCTTTGCAGATCCTTAAAAAAATTGGTACGAGTTCAAGTTACCCAGAGCATCTAAAAGCCATGTATTCTCTGCCTAAGACAGAGTCCTACAGGATGAACTATGCTTAGATTACAAACTGTAAATGACCTAGTCCTGCTTGATCTAATACATATCAGTAAAACTAGTTGTAATACAAATGCAACATGAAGGGATCCAAATCTAAATAACATAAATAGGACTTGGTGTGACACATGCCAAAAGAAGTCCTCACCTCTGGAACAAAGTCTTGCTTTTTGTAAAGCAAAGCAATGCACTTCCCTCACTATCTTAAATCAATAAGAATACAGCATCCATGGGACCAGATGACATCCCAGGCTGTGTACTACATGAACTACAAAATGAACTGGCACCCCACCTAAGTGTCATGTTTAATCATAGCCTCACCTCAGGCTTCGTGCCCACTGAGTGGCGCGCAGCTACAGTTATCCCGCTCCACAAGGGAGGATCCACCTTGGTTCCCGAGAACTACCGTCCCATCAGTCTGACAAGCCTGATCTGCAAGGGCATGGAACGCATTATCATGGAACTTATAAACAGACATTGGCAACCTCCAGGCACTGGACCCCACCCAGTTTGGGTTTGTGAAGGGACGATCTTGTTTCCTGAATCTGATTGACTTCTAATCGGTCTCCAGAGCTGTGGACAAGGGTAAGGAGGTCCACACAGCCTATCTGGACCTCGCCAAGGCCTTCGACACCATCCCCCACTCTGGAATCATAGATAAACTTACTAAGCTGGGCATAACTCCCTACGTCACTCGATGGGTTGCCAACTGGCTTACTGACAGAACCCAGACTGTAAAAGTAGTTGACTCCAAATCCAGCTCCAGACAAGTGGAGTACGTCAGGGTTCAGTCCTGGGACCACTCTTGTTTGGCATCTACTTCTCTGAAGTACAGGCCAACACTAAGGGACTCTGGCTAACAAAGTTTGCAGATGACTGCAAACTGGGAGCCATTATTGAATCCCCAAATGATGTGGATATTCTACAAAAGGGCCTTACAGAAACAGATGCCTGGTGCCAGAGCCATGGGCTCAAGCTTAATGCCAAGAAATGTATAGTCATCCCCTTTGGAAAAAAACATGTACCCATGAACTACTACCACATAGGTGGCAGGACACTAAACATCGAAAGTGTGATGAGAGACTTAGGGACACAAGTGGACAGTGGTCTCACTTTCGATAACCACATCGCCACAACAGTCAGGAAATCCTTCTACGTGGCACACCTCATCACTAAGGGCTTTTCATCCAGAAAAAAGGAGGTCATTGTCCCACTGTACTCATCCCTCATTAGGACCCATTATAGAGTATAATGCCCCATTTGGTATGTACCTCACAAGACATCTGCAACAGCTGGAAAGGCCACGGAAATACCTCACTAAAAGAATCACAGGACTAAAGCAGATGCCATATGCTGACCGTGTAAAAAAAAAAAAAACTCCAGCTATACTCTGTGGCATATTGTCTACTCAGACGCGATCTCTGCTTAACATACAAGGCCATGTCAAACCCTGAGCTGTTGGACATGCTCCACTTAAAGAAATCCCAATCCCTCAGAGCCACACGCTCCAGGGATCTAAACCTTATCATCACAATGAACAAAACATGCTGGAGGGATAGGTTCCTGACCCAGAGACTCCCCATACTCTGGAATAGAATTCCCATACATGTCAAGCAGAGCACCTCATTGGCCCTTTTCAAAAGGAACCTTGATGATTGGATGGGAGATAGGAAATTCACCCTTGGGATCATGTCAGTCGCCCTGCTAGACAGGGGCCCAGAGAAGTAAATATTGTGGGAAAAAATTTCCAGGGAATTGTTGTGGCCAGGCTTGCATAGGCCTTAGGGCCGATAGCCTAGTACCAACCTATGAACCATAGATAAGTGGATGGGAAACTGCAGATTTTCCCTGGCCTAGCCCTTCAGTGTTATGGACAGGGAAAGTAAGTAGTTGGTTATATTAAAGGGATTAAAATGGCTAGGTTTATAAAGACTTGGTGGTCTATTGCCAAGTAACAGCCTATGAGCCAGTCAGAGCTTTGCAAGGTCTTTTGACTGGGGCAGTACTTCTAGAACTTATGAGACATGAGACTCTGAAGTAGTGGACCATCCAAATTTACTGTTTATGTCCAGATGTAATGTGATGGTTTGGTGACTGTCTTGTGAATAGAACTTTTGGGATTATAGGCCAAAATGCCAGCTGAGATACATGGACATTTACCAAAGGAGACCCACAAAGATCAGTGTTTGGGCCATTAATCTCATCAGTATTCATAAATTGGTCTATATTAGAACACCGAAAGTTCTAAATATCAAACGCTCACATGAGCGAAAATGCAGGACCTCTTAAGTTTTTTTTTTTTTGATTGCAGTACAGTGAAGATTGAAATATTTGCCTTTTCCTCACTGTAATGCGATCTCTGAGTTGGAATATATATTTAGCGGGAGGTTTGAGGGGTGCAGCCCCCCATAATAGCAATTTCGAGGTCCTGCATTTTCACTCATGTGAGTGTTCGATATTTAGGACTTTCAGTGTCCTAATATAGACCCTTTATAAATAACCTGTCGTGGGATCTACCACATTATAGTAGTCAATGAACTACATAAATTGACCCAGCATCCTGCCAAAGAACTACAAAAAGACTTGAGTACTGTAGAACTGTCTTAGCAATACTAAACCAATTATAAATATGCTAAAAGTCTACAGTGATGCTGTTTGGTACCCTTGAAGGATTAGCAGATAGACACAAATGCAACCATTAAAGACCTAACTGGTAACTGGCAAACGTGAACATTACAAAAATATGTAGTTGTGACCCTAGACAAAAAGTTGTCCTACACTTGCATAGAAAGATGAGTAGATAAATATTAACCCCAGCTAAAAGATTCCTACAAGACTGACCATCTTATTTTTGAAACTAAGTGAGCCGTATCAATTAACTTACTGTCTCCAAGATTAGAATATGCAGTGCCAGGAGTAGCTTTAATGCCCCCACAAATCACTTCCTTATTGCAGACTACCAGATATAAAATTATCATAGTTAATTAATATAATTATGGGTGACTATAAAATGTTGCTTGGAATGATTAAATACTACTTCAAATAGGCCTTGATCACAATAATTGATGCTGTGTTTATGGTCTCACACTTAGAGCAAATAAACGTAGCACTATCAGTTTGGTAAGACTAGTATACCTGCACTGTGTTGCTTAAATGGAATAGAACTTAAGACTAACAGTGTGTTGAGATTTAGGAGCTTGTATAGAGAGTGAGCTGCCCTTAAATCAGCATAGCTTCAGTATTATTAGAAAATCCTTCTAACTCTCTCATCTCAAACCCTCCTCTCTGAGCTACTTTTTAGCAAAGAAAAACGCTCTTCAAGCTTAGCCATGGCTCTGATGCTGCCCAAAGTGTTACAGTATGTTCATGATCAACCAAAAAGTAGATGAATTGCTGCATCAGCCATTTTGAACCACTCCATAGCATTCAGTACTGATGACCATGCAACATTTATTGAGGTCCAAAGCTGTTTGAAATACATATGTCAGTTGGTTAGATGGAATGCAGTCATAGTGAAACTGCTGCCTGTTACATTTGAAGTCTCTCATAGCCAAGTTCTAAGACCTCTCCTTTTTATTATCCTATTAAAAGAAATGATCCATCATTGTGAAGAAGCGAAATTGGTCTAATATGCTGATAACTCCATAATACTCCTTGGACATAATATAGCCACCACAGTCCATGCCAAACTGCAGTTTACCTTTCATTTGGTGTGTTTAATGCTTAAAACTGTGGAAATTGGTATTAAGACCAAAATAATACTGTTCTCAAGTAAGAACCAGAATCGCTGTCATTCCAACAGCCCTTTCATATTCATGTCAACCATTACTGTGTCATTGATGATATTGGGTTTAACTAACTGCCCTACTTTGGAAGAGCAGAATGGGAAGAGGGAAGAACTGAAATTGCTTTTCCTGCTCGCCCTGTTTTTTTCTGGAAGAAGAAATTAAGTTTTTTTCTGTGGGGAGCAGATCACTGCTTCAGTTCCTAGTGGAGTTCATATGCCGCTGTAGATGCTGGCCTTTGAGAGAGGTTTGGATTGAGGTGATGTCACCGTGTAGGTGGAGACCTTCTCCTTGCAAAGGCATTCACTGGTTTGTTCCGTGTATGAGAAGGGAGTAGCGAGGATGTACCAGTAATCACCCAGGCGGCAGTATGACAATTCAGTCCTGCCTTTTCCCACCTGGTGAAGTGACAGTTAATACATCTGCTGAACTTGTGAGCTTTCTTTGTAGGGAGGACCCTTGTGGTGCGATCTTGCCAGAGTAACTTCGTTTAGCACAAGGAGTCATGGAGATTGCAGTAACAAGTAAGTTCTGTAGCTTTTGGTGTTTCTTCAGAGCCTTGGTCCCTGCACTGAGTGCAGATCTGCAGTTGCATTTCTTGATATTTTTATTTTGTTATGGGCATTTTTTTGCAAATTCCTGCTTGGTTTAAGCTACATAGTTTCCAAGCTTTTCCTTGGTATTTTTCCACAGATTCTATCAACTCCTGCATAGTTCTACAATTCATGTTGGATTTTCAGGATATTGAACCTTAGCATGCTTTATTTTGATTTGTGTATCAGAGCTTAGTTGATGAAAGCATTTCAATGTTAAGTTGAGGACAGTACTAGTTGTTACACTTCATGTTGCTTATCTTCACCTGATTGTAATATATTTACTCTAAACAGATGTGTGTTGTTTATACAGTTTTCTTTCTTCCCCATGAGCAACATAAGATCTGTGTTCAGTTGCTTGACCAATATAAAAAACTAACAGTTACAAGCTGCAAATTGTTCCATGTATTTTGTGTTCTGTCTTTAGCTGTTAAAACATAATAGTATTTTGAAGTTTCTCTCATTATAGAATTTTGTATTGATTTTCAGGCATTAGTAGCACCGTTTGAAGCAAGTATTTTGTTTTTCATTGTTCTGAAAGTTAACAGTTTAACTGATTAGAGGTTTGATCTTTTATAGTGGCATCTTTCTATATTCCAAATTTGTGAGGTAACAACCTTCCTGAAATATTGCTTCTGTTTTCTAATAAGATTTTTGTTTGAATTGTTCTCTTGTCTAGTCAGCTGTGGCTGATGTGGACAGGACATTATTTGAATTCCCACTTAAGCACAGATCTTCTGAATTCTTGTATATGGACCATTGACACACATATTACTTTAAAGCAGTGGCAATGCTTCACTTGTGTCTGATAGTTTGATTGTTAGTGGATTGAAATAATCTATGCATGCATGTTACATAGCTTCTTTGAACTGGAATATCAGGAGCTTTTTTTTTTTTTAATATTTTTTCCTGTCATAAGATGCAAAGAGAAGATGGCGGAAAACAAGGAGGCAAAGGAGACTAAAAGGGGGTCCCAGCCAGGTACAACATAGTTGCATCTTATCACCTTGATGAGCCAAAAACATATTTACACACTCTGGTGATATGAAGAAGTGTGACTTCAAATTAAAAAACAAAAAACACACTTCTGCAGTTTATATTATAATCGAGAGAATCGACATCAGAGTATGTATTCATCTGGACCAAACCTCTAACCACCTTAGAAAAGGGTTTTCTTCTAGATGAAAATTAAGATTTCCTTTACTATGTTTTCTAAGTAAGGAATACCACTAGACTATATCTGGAGGGACAAATTGTCTCAAAAATCTAGTAATGCAGTTCAAGGTTGTCATCATTAGCTCCCAAAATAAACACAGGACAAAATCATAAAAAACAGAATGGCTACCCAAACAACAGGTAGCAACTAATAGTAATATGAGCTCTTTGTCACCTGGAATGTCCTCTTCACTTTTGTTAAAATAAATGCAGCTTGAGGCATGAGGCTGAAGTGTGCGGCCCATCCCCAAGAACCCCATCCATACAATGCCAGCTTTGATCTGAGTAGTCAGGCTATAATGAAGCTAATCACTGCCACATAAATGCATTTTCCATGCAAAGATCCTTAGGGGACAGACTGTGAAGACACTAAAAGAGCATTTAACAATAAAACTCTAGCGTGCAAGGAGTAAATATTATGTGCCTTGACCTTAACCTAAAAGGAAACGCAAGTGATAAGTCAAGTCTTTCTATGCTTGTTACAAACGGAACACAGAGCCAGTCAATTTGACCTAAAATGTCTCTCACAAAGGTGTGCAGGGAACTTTAAAGCAGACTTCTGGAATTATACATGTAAGTAAAGGTGTGGGTGTGTGTGTGTGTGTTTGTTTGTTTGTGTCTTTCGGCTTTTCCTGGTTAGGGGTCGCCACAGCGGAACTCCGGTCCGCTAATGATTGGCAGTAGATTTTTAAGTGCTGGCTTGCCGGGCCTAACGCACAACCTTCAACAAAGGAACGCCCATTCACACATGTCGCCACACAGAAGACGCTCTAACTGAGAATCGAACGGGCGACGTCTAGCTGTGAGGCGACAATGCTACTGCAGCACCACCACTATATATATATATATATATGTATGTGTGTGTATATATATATATATATATATATATATATATATATATGTGTATATATATATATATGTATATATGTATATATATATATATATATAGATATATATATATATATATATATATATATAGATATATATATATATATATATATGTATATATATATATATATATATATATATATATATATATCTATATATATATATATATATATATATATATATACACACACACATACACACACAATATATATATATATATATATATATATATATATATATATATAAATAAAATATATATATATATATATGTGTGTGTGTGTGTATATATATATATATATATATATATATATATATATATATATATATATATATATATATATATATATATATAGATATATACACACACACACACACACACGTATATATATGCACACACACAGCCTATCTTACACTGATGCACTTGTAAATATTATTGTAAAATGGCCAGTCATCAGGTCCTAGAGCAAAGTGTGCTCTTGTCTCTAAAGGGAAGAGCCTGTTGTCCTGATAAAGTAGTGCTTCAAACCACAAACCTTAGCACACTCTTTTCACCTATGTGTGCCTTCCTTGCTAAGAACAGGAGAAGGAGAACATTTGTCTGATGGAATGAAAAAACAAAATAAAAAATAAAATTTAGCCCACTTGAGGTATAATTTACTAAAGTAAGCATGGAAGGGCACCTTACCAGCAAATCAGAGTTGGTGCCAACGAGCCAGCCATGAAGTGTACCACATTGGTTTGTCATCCTTTGCCTAATATTTAAATTCAGGAGGGCTATATAATACTTGGGTAGACATGACAAAATGTATGAAGTTTATCTGTTGAATTAACCCCATGGACAACAAGACTGACACATGTTCCTCCACCTATCAGTATCTTATGTGGACAGGTGAACAATTGAAGTAAAACGTGGATAGTGCACTTTGGGATTTGGTACCATTGTTATAGCAAACAGCCTATCACCCAGAGGTTGCTTCCTAATCAGCCAACTCATTGTATACCTTTCAGTTCCTCAACCTCTCAGAACAGCCTGAACTTAAATTACAAAAATGTTTATAACCAGGTAATTTGTATTGCTAGTGGACTAGACTTGTGGAGAGGTAGCCTGCCTATGAACTAAGGGGAGCATTTATTTCTCAGGATTTTACAAACTGTTCCTAAAATTAGAAGCTCCCTAAAATTTGTGAAGGAATTCTCAAGTTTTAAGGAACATTTTTATCAAGGGATTGAAGAGGAGGGTCATAATGCCAGGGAGCAAGTTAACAAACACTCAGTGAATTAACCATGCTGTCATTTGTTTACAAACTGCTGACCTCTGCATCCTGAGAGCTTCATTGTCAGAGCAAAAAGGAGGTGGGCATGAGTTACTGTACTTTATACCAGTGTACAAGTGGATCATGTCAGAGATGCAGCATTTCGACTTTTACCATAGTGAAACTTTATACTGGTCTATAGTCTGGTAACCAGTTGAGTTTCAAAGCACATTTCACTCAGAACAGCAAAGAGGGAGTGTTAAGAAAACATGTCAGAGGCCTTCTCAACATCTAACCCTGTAACCTACAGGGATATTGCTCTGTACTGCAACTGCAAGAAGCCCCATAACTCTGTAGCACAGTCCTGGAACTGTTGTCTTGTGACATATCCAGCCTTATGATGATGAACAAGTTCCTCACCTATAGATTAAAGCTGTTTGCTCCTAGAGGCATATGTAGCTGGGAGTCCACATTAAGGATGGACATACTTCAGTGACATGACCTGTAAAATGGATCTTTCTAGAATTTAACATCCTAGAAATCATGGTGGACTTATGAAAATGAGAAGGGAATATGCCAGAGATTGACGGATGGAAGCTGCATACCTGTGTCAGTACAGAGAGAACCTGGGTAAAGACCTCTATAAACCTTGAAGGCAGTCTGCACTCAAGACTTCCTCCTTTCACAGTTCATGACCTGAATCTAGGAATGTAGTTCATGTGTGTTGATCAGGCCAGAGGTAATTTGTGGTTTACTAGGGAGAGCAGTAGAGTTCTGCCTTATGTAAGGAGGGGAAAAAACAAACCATGGTCTTTCTGCTCCCAAGAAAGACCTGGTTTTACCTGCTAATGAACAAAAAAGGTTTAAATGCCTTTGGTAGAAATAAAACAAATGACCATTTAGTGTCCAGGAGAAGTTCTATACTACCCTTGGCTACTGAATTTTTACTGCGACCGTATCTTAAGTTGTCTGTCTGTTTCTGTATGGTGCAAGAGCAGTTGAAAGCTCCAACTTCTGTGTCATTTCTGCTATCCAGGCTAGGTACTGGACCAAAAGTCCACAGAAAGAGAAATGTTCCAACGTTTTGTTATTATGCCAACCCAAGATGTCAGTCTAACCAACACATACAGGAGTTCTAAAGAGTATGTGGCTGGATCCATCCTTAACATGAGATTTCTAAAAGCAGCCACACAATGCCTTTAATTTGACTTGAAATAGAAGTCGAGTAAAAACATACTTTTAGCCTCCAACAAATCATTGATGCCTTCTCGCGTAGAAGAAACCTCACCTTTTCAAGAGCTTTGAGGTCAGAGAGGGGAAAAAGTTATCTTCAGTTATCCTTACATTAGTAGTAGAGCTCTTTACCAAATACTTACGCAAGTATACCTTGCCAAGTCTGAAACCAGGGCCCATAGACAGGAGAATAATGTGCTGGAACTTCTGAAGACTAGTTTAGAGAACCTGCATTAACTCAAGTCACTCAGTAACCATGTTTAGTGCGTGGCTTAGAGGATACAGCACCTTTTGACCACCCAACTGGATATCCAGAGCGTTCATTAGTACATGAAGATACCCTTCCCAAACTGTTTTCATTGTTTCTGTATTGAAATGCGATATGATTTACAGCTACTTAACAAGGAAACTGTGGCACAGGTAGCAGGATGCGGGTGTGGTGGGAGGATCACTGTATATCAAGTTGGCGCCGGCCAAAAACACTTTATAATCAATAAAGGTATCTGAGAGGGGTAATGAACCTGAGATTCTGTGCCCTAGTATGGCTACCCTCTTTTCTAGCAGTGCAGGATGAATGCTACCACATCATATCTGGAATCTTCAGAATGCTCCTCAGAGAGATGCTTTTCTTGCAGCCAAGTGAAATAGGGCTGCAGGAACTGTATCTGTATCAGAACAGACTATTTTGGAACCTTATGTTGAACATAGAGTAGGGCTCCACATCATAGTAATGTTTTATAAATGTAAGTAGTCTGTCCTTCATCAGTAAGAAACAGTTCATGATTAAACAGTGTTATTGTCATGATAACTTCCGTTACCACCAGTGTTCCAGATGAATACCTAACTAGGGCAACAGATCCATGTAACTTAACACAGTAACGTTTAACTCTCGAATAACTGTTTACAGTAGACTGACCATAAAGGGCTGGGTTACAGTTAGCAAGCAGTCTGAGAAAGCCAACAAGGAAAGGAGAGAGGACAAACAGGAGGAGGATAAAATAAACTCCTATAATCAACATAAGATAGCCCTTTCCCAGCTACATTCGCCAGGCAGCAGCAAGAAAAGGAGAAACCTCATTATCCCACTGCTGACCCCCTCATTGTTTTACTTAATTTTATTGCATTTGTTTATCATTGTGGTCTGACTGGGTAGACAATCTGCTCCTTTTCAGTGGAGGCCCAGGGAGAAAAGCTCCACAATAAAATGAGTAAATGGTAAAATAATAGTTAATAGTACACAGTGGAATAAGGAACTGAGATCTTTAGAAAAGGGTAGGAACAGACTACATAGGAAAAAATGGGAATTGTGGGAACAATACATACAGGGTAGGAATGAGATCTAAAATGCGGCAGGACTTAATTGAGCTGTATAATGTTTGATTGAGAAAGATTGGGTTGCTTATAAGTGATGTATAATGTTTGCAACTGGGAGTGCGTCATTATGGTTTGTGATGCAAAATTGTGACTAGGATTGTGTCGGTGTGGTTTTGCATTTATGTAAATGTATGATTGCCTGTGTAGTAAGTGAGAGTTTAATAAAGATGTTTCTTTTAAAAAAAAAAAAAAAAGTAACAAAAAGGCAAAAATTGAATAATTTATGTAATATTGCTTAGATTATATGATTTATAGCAATATATGTGAAGTATGTTATGGTAATATAGTTTGATCACTTTTGTATGAATGTAAAGTTGTTTATTTCACAAGTGATAATTCAGTAAAAGTATTTGAAAAAAAAGAGTCTTACATTGTTGCATTTGAGGACAAGGAAAATTTTGGTTGACATGTAATGTAAGCTGTTAAAAAGCTTTATGGCAGAAACAAATTGTAAATTGTGAGGTTAACAGTAAGAGTACAGTAGACTCTATCCTGGTTATATCCGAAGGGGTATGAGAGGTGTTTAGTGAGTAGAGAGACCCAGGCAAAGAGGTTGAGAGAGAGAAGCAGCATTTAGGTTATCCCAGGAGAGGTGCAAGAGCATAATAGCCAAGTATCTTAGGTGATCCTTTGAGTAGTTTGGAAGACTTGATGTTAAGTTGTCTATCTCGCCTTCATTCTTGCTGGATGGGTTCGGAGCCGACCTCGGCTCCGACTCGGCCACTCTAAATCTCGAGAGTTGGTTCCACCGGCTCGAGGCTCCCCTTATATCCCACAATGCTAGGCGAGAGTTACCCCAGATCTCGTTTGCCGCTAAGCTATCGAGGTTGGTTTTCTACCGGTTCTTGGTAAGTGACTTTTTCTTGTGTAATTTAGTCGATCAAAACCCCTTTAATTTTAATATTTTTACTTATTTCCCTTAGTTTAGAGAAATTTTTATCCCCTTCTAAAAAAATTCCCGTTTTTTTCCCTCAAGAACTTTAGGTTCTTCCCTTGGGCCTACAGGCCTTTTCTCTTCCCTAGTGGAGTGTGTGTATTATTTTAAAATCCTAGTTAGTGGTTTTTATTATAATTTAACTTGACAGGGTGTAATTAGTGTGTTTGTGTGTGTGTTTGTTTACACCTGTTAAAAAATGTCTAAGGAAGCAAAGGTCTCCGGATTCAAGAAGTGTGATGCGTGCTGTCAGAAAATGTCTCTGACAGACGCCACACTTCTTGTGTCTACTGTCTGGGTTTGCACCTGCAGGACTCCTGTGCTGTGTGCCATGGCTTCAGCCCCAGGGTCCTGCAGGAAAGAAAAATAAATTGATATTAAGAGGCTTACTCAAGCCAGAGGATTCCCTATCTGTTTCAACAGGGAAGCCCTCTAAGGCATCTAGGTCTTCGGCCCGGCAACTGAGCCGAGACCTAAGGTTTCTCAACCTCTGCCTTCATCGGCTCTGGCTGGAGCCGATAAGTCTCAGTCCACAGTTTCTGTGGCTCCTCGCCCGCCGGAGCCGAGGTAGTAGAAGTTCCGTGTCGGCTCCGACCAGACCTTCGGAGCCGACAACTAGGAAGAGGTCCAGGTCACCACCTCTTTGCTCCGCTCATTCGGCTCCAGGATCTCCCCCGCTGTCTGAACGAGCCAAAGATCTCACTCCTCTAGGTCATCGAGGCTGTCGGATCATGACCTTCAGAGGGTAGTGAGTCGACTTCTTAAGTCCGAGGCACTGGCCCAGATGCTTCAGAGCCCGACTCATCAGTCGATACCTGCCCCGTCCATCAACATATTCCTCCTTCGACTCTCTTGAGCTCGGAGCCGGGTCGCTCGGAACCGAGACTGTGATGGAGTCGGAGCCGATACAATTGTCTTCGCCCGCTGCCGGCTCCGCTTTCTTCCTTGGAAGAATCTCGGCGCCGGACTTCCTCGCCGGCTCGAGGGTGAGTGGCATCGGACCTTGTCCGACCCCCTCTCCTCTCGGTGCTTCGGCGCTGGTGAGTTCGGCTCCGACATCGGCCTCGAGCCATCACTGTCGGTGCCGAGGGGGTTCTTAGCTTCGGAGCGGGACCTCTGGCTCTGCCTGACAGGGGTGCATTCGAGGTCATGCGGAGTGTGTTAGAGCCTGGCTCTACTCCACAGTCGGCTCGTCCGCCCCTCCCTCTACAGTGCCTCAGGTTAAGTCGACTCACTCCCTCATCCCGGACCGCAGAGAGCCAGCTCCTCAGGAACCCCTGTGGGATTTCATCCTCTTCCGAGGCCTCTCCTGATTTGGCAGAAGAGCCCCTCGGAAGAGGAAGTGTAAGAGGAAACACATTGACTCACCTGAGTCCATCACGCCAGACACAGATTTGGATGATTCTGAGGGTTCCCCCCCTTCCCATTCTGAAGATGTCTCATTTGCAGACAGTCTTGAGATCCTGAAACAGAGAGGATATTGGCCAGCCCTCAACCCTTCGGAGGCTGAATCACTGTATCTTGAGGCGTTTGGCTCTCGCCCTTCCGCCTCGTGGGTGTCCCCTTTGACCCCCTCATGCAGGTGGTTGCTAAGAAGGCATGGACGGCTCCTGATTCAGTGGACCCCACTCCCAGGAGACCCTCCAAGTTCATAACGGCTCCAGCAGACAAACAGTTCTTAACAAAAGGAGTTTCTGTGGATGCTATGGTGGTAGCTGCTGCCACTAAGAAGGAGCTAGCTGATCCTTCAGTACCTGTCCATCCACCTAACAAGGAATCTAGGTCCATGGACAGGTACGGAAGCGGATGTTCTCGTCAGCGACATTTACCATGCTCGCTGAACTACCTGTGCCATTTCACTGCCTTCAAAGGGACTTGATCAAAGAAGCGAGTGAAATGTTGAAGGACCCTACAGCTGCGGGTTTCAAGATAAGAGGAACACGCAGCTTGCTTCCCTTAACTCCATAACCAACTCCTCCATGCGCCTTCTTTCTTACGCGGCTGATGGAGCGAGCAGAGCCGCAGGGACAGGTGTGGCCTTACGTAGGCATGCCTGGATGCGGCTATGCAATTTATGGACCCTTCAAGACGCCTTTCACTAACTCCCGCTTGATGGATCATCCTCTTTGGTCCTCAAGTGAAAGAAACCTTGACTAGGTGCGAAACTGATGGCAAGACCCTTTCTGCCGCCGGAGTCCGTTTTCTACTCCTTCTAGGCCTTACCCCAAAGGCCAGAAAGGTGGAAAGATGTGGTTCCGTAAACAATCTCAAGGGACTTCGCCTGACGACAGAGTCGCTTCTGCCAGAGGCAGAGGTGGGAATAACAATGGTAGACGCCACCCTAGGGGCAGGGGGTCCGCAGAACCAGGGCAATCGGGAAGCCTTCCCTGACAAGCCCTTTCAGCATCCCTGAGGTGTTGCCCGACTGCCCATCTTCGGTGGCAGTCGGGGAAGATTGTCACTGTACCCAGAAGCCTGGCTATCCCTGACTCAAGACAAATGGGTACAGTCCATCATTTCGAAGGCTATTCTATCCCCTTTCTTCATTCCAAATCGGTCAAAAATCCCTTCCAGATGTTCCACCCTCAAAGGGATCTAGCGGTTTTGGAGATTTCAAAACTGCTTACAAAAGAGCAATTCAGCCAGTTCCAGCAGACCAGCAAGGATCCGGAATCTACTCAAGGTTCTTTTTAGTTCCAAAGAAAACAGGGACTGGAGACCAATTTTGGATCTCAGTGTCTTGAACAGATCAGTCAAGAAAACAAGATTTCGGATGGTCACGCTGCAATCCATCCTTCCCTTTTGGGCAAAGGAAACTGGATGTGCTCTATAGACCTTCAGGATGCGTACTATCACATAAAATGAACAGACGCCCAGAAGATTCCTCCGCTTCAGGCTGGGAACCAGTCATTTTCAGTTCAGGGCCCTGCCCTTTGGTCTCACCACTGCCCCCCGGGTGTTTACCAAATGCATGGCAGTGGTAGCTTCTCACCTGAGACGACAAGGATTCCAGGTGTTTCCATATTTGGACGACTGGCTCCTCACAGCTCCCACCAAGCATCTCCTTCTGATGGCCAGGGATTACACTTTTCGCATTTGTCAAAAGCTGGGTATTTCAATAAATTGCGAAAAGTCTGTTTTGTCGCCTTGTCGTACTATTACCTACATAGGCGCAAATCTAGATACAGTAAACATGTCTGCGAGACTAACACATCAGAGAATAACAGACATTCACAAACTGGTATCACTCTTTTTCAACAACAACAACAGAATCAAAGCCAGGTTAGTTCTGAAAGTGTTGGGAATTATGGCAGCGGCCATACCTCTGCTTCCATTAGCCAGATTCCACATGCGGATCCTTCAATGGATGCTCTTTACTCAATGGTCATACCAGCAACTTCCAATGTCTCACACCATTATGATCACGCAAGCGTGCAAAAATCATCTCATGTGGTGGATGTCTTCCCCTCAGCTCTTGTTGGGAAGACCCTTTGTTCCACCTCCTCCGGTTGCTACTCTGACAACGGATGCCTCCCTGATCGGGTGGGGGGGGCATTATCAGGGCAGGACGGTCCAGGGCACATGGCAACCAAACGAATGCCACTTGCACATAAATGTTCTGGAGATGAGAGCAGTGCTTTTAGCGTTGCAAGCCCTTCAAGACTCTCTTCCCTTGGGAACGATTGCAATCCAAACAGACAATATGTCTGTAGTGTGGTACATCAACAAACAAGGCGGAACCAGGTCATACCCCCTGTGTCGAGAAGCACTCAGACTGTGGCAATGGGCGATTTCTTCTCAGCGGTTTCTGATAGCAACGCACATCCCCGGAAGTCCAATCAAATTTTGGACAAGTTGAGCAGAGCTATACTCATGCCTCACGAGTGGTCTCTGAAAGACTCTGTAGTGAGAGAAATTTTTCTCAAGTGGGGTCAGCCTTGCTGCGATCTTTTTGCTACTCCCCAAAACAGCAAGTGCAGAGAATATTTCACTCTATTCCCTTTACCAGGCCAACCCAGCAGAGACGCTCTAGTCCAAGTTTGGCCCCGGGGACTTCTGTATGCATTTCCTCCCTTCCCACTAATCTCTCAAGTGATACAGAAAGCTATCGCTCAGAAGGCCTCATTGATCCTCATTGCTCCTTACTGGCCTCGACAAGTGTGGTTCCCCTTTCTACATCGTTTTTTTTTGGAGCGACCGTGGAATCTGGACCTAGTTCCAGATCTTTTGATCCATCAGTCGGGTCAGTTTCATCGCTCCTCCCTCTCTGAACCTCACTGCTTGGTTCCTCCAGTTCCAACCTTAGCCAGGCTTCCTCAATTATCTCACTCTGTTAGAGATATTTTGATAGCTTCCCATAAATCTTCCACTCGGAAGATTTATTTGAGTAAGTGGAAACGCTTCACATATTGGGCTCAAGGAAAGGACATAGATCCTTTCACTGCTTCCATCCAATTAGTCCTTGATTTTCTAGCTGAACTCTTCCATGCAGGTTCATCTCCTCTACACTTAAAGTTCAATTGGCAGCTATTTCTAACTTTCATGTGGGTATTTCTGAATCTGCCTTAATGTCCCACAAGCTTTGCAAAGCCTTTTTGAAAGGAGTTTTTCTTCTCAGACCTCCTATAAGAAATCCTCCTTCTCCTTGGGACCTAAATTTAGTTCTTGCTTCTTTGATTCTCCCCTTTCGAACCTGCAGTCTCCTGTTCTTTAAAATTATTATCATGGAAGACTCTTTTTCTGGTAGCTATTACATCAGCTAGAAGAGTTTCAGAGCTTCAAGCACTCAGCTGTCGCCCTCCTTATCTTTTGTTTCATAAGGACAGAGTATCTTTACGAACTAACCCGTCCTTTTGCCTAAGGTGGTCTCGACACAAATCTAAATCAAAGCATTGATCTACCTGTCTTTTTCCAGAATACTCCAATAGGTCTGAACAAAATTACACTGCCTGGATGTTCACCGTCAATTGAGGTACTACTTGGATAGAACAAAACAGTTCAGAAAATCTGATCAGCTGTTTGTCTCCTATGCGGAAAGCAGAAAGGGACTTTCAGTTTCAAAGGTATCATTATCCAGATGGCTAACATCTTTGATTTCCCTTGTATATGAAATTAGACATCAGAAGCTGCCTAATAAACCTAAGGCCCATTACACCAGAGCTTTGGCTACTTCTTTAGCCTTCCAAGACTGACTGCCTATTGACACCATTTGTGCAGCTGCTACTTGGGCTACTCCTCACACTTTCATTTCTCATTATAAGTTGGATTTAGCTTCTAGGCATAGAGCTAACTTTGGTTCCACTGTTCTCAGGAGTCTGTTCCGTTAGGCCACCCGGGACAAGGTGCTAGGACGGTCCCATCCAGCAAGAATGAAGGCGAGATAGACAACTTAACATATAGAAGTTATGTTCTTACCATAACGTTCCATGTTAGTTGTCTTCTTCTCGCCTTCTTCTTGCGTCCCACCCTCCTTCCCCCGGCCTGGACAGACCTAGAGGAGTTGTGATTGTGACCTCTCTTTCTACCACCTCTTTCTTAGACATATGCTATTATGCATATTTCCTGGTTCAGGATGTAGGTCACCCTTCTTTCTTCCTGTTGTTAGAGGTGGACTCTGTTTTACAGTTATACTGTTACTATTATAAGCTGGGGTTAGCTTACAAACGAGATCTGAGGTAACTCTCGCCTAGCATTGTGGGATATAAGGGGAGCCTCGAGCCGGTGGAACCAACTCTCGAGCTTTAGAGTGAAGGAGCCGAGGTCGGCTCCGAACCCATCCAGCAAGAAGAAGGCGAGAAGAAGACAACTAACATGGAACGTTATGGTAAGAACATAACTTCTATTTTTCTGATATTCTAAGCGTTATCTGGAATTCCATGTGTGAGAGAGATGAGTATAGGGAGTCTTCAGCAGTGTTTGATTTAGATACAGTTAGGAACATTTTGTCAGAAAAGCATAGTAATCTTTTTATGGACTGTAGAGTTTGATAATATTTTCTAGACGTGGGCTTTTGTCGGAGTCATATGAGTTTGCGTTGTGACAAACTATGAGCAAGTTAAATGTCTTAATCCCAGCCGCTGAAGTTGCTTTAGTGTGAGGCAGTGATGTGTTTTATTATGATAGCAGGCAGCAAATTTTACAATTTTTATTACAGCACTGCGTAGGTCGGGAGAGTTAATTGGATTATAAATTGGTGAGTATGGGGGCTTGCATGTATGAGATTAAGGATGAGAACAGATGAGGCAGTGCTACTCTTAGCCTGCTGTGCTAGGTAGGAGTTGGCTGTCTGGAGGGCTAGTGGATAAAACACTTGCACATCTAAACATGGAGCCATTTTATCCTAGAAATTACATCCTCTCCCAGATCCATAGCTGCAATAGTATCAGCCCATAACAAGTTGACCATCACTCCAGCTCGGGTGGCACCAGAATCCCTCCATAAATAATTTGAATAGCTGTATATGCAAGAAGCAGTATGTAACTGAAACATTATTAGAGGGCAGGTGGGGAGTACATGCTTGTATGAGGACTGCATTTGCCTATTGTGGTGAGACCGGTGCCAATGTCAGCCACCAAGTGTTGGGGTTATGGCTTGAATTAGAAGATTCCTTCTTGATCGTACCAGTGAATTCAGGTGAGGTCACAGACTCCTCCATGGCTGCTTAGGTGATAGTTACCTGCAGTTGGCATTCATATGCATGCAGAGACCTTCCTGAGTGATGGTGTAATGAACAGCCTTGAGACTAATAGAAGGGCTTAATGGTCAACAGGCATAGAAGGAAAACAAATGATATAGAGAAGAAAAAGCTGCAGCATAAATTCTAGCTACGTCTATCTTGACAACTGAGCCATGTGCACTTAACAGTTAGGCAAACAATTATGCTAACTTTGCTGTTTTTAACACTGCTAGATAAACAGGGCAGCCATACTTATATCATTTGCCCTGCAAGTGAGATGTATATAAACAGGGGTCCCCCTATTATGCCTGTGACTTAACCTATGCAATTAAAAATAAAAAAGGCAAGGCACACAGGCCACTAATGCACTGCAGAAAAATGTGAATGTCCAAATAAATGGAGGCAGTTTAGTCTTTCCAAAGACCAAAGGTTGCTTCCATCCTTTAAGCAGTGAAAGTCTTTACCTCAATACTAATTTGTATGCAAATGAGAAGAGGGCATTGGTTCAGGCCCTCACATTGGACATCTATGTTAAAAACTGAAGATGTCTAGGACCCAAACATCATCCAGTGTACATTCAAAAGTAAGTGCGCAAACAGTTTTGGAAATGTCTAGCCGCATTTTCATGGTCATTGAGTTACGGCTACTATGTCTTCCATCTCTGTCATGAATTTTTTGATTTGTGAGATTTGGCTGCAGAGATTGCTGGGAAGAGTACTAGTCTGCAGATAATCTTGAATCAGAAGATGTTCTTTGTGTTTCACTGTTGCAGTCATCACATTTGGGTTATCCTTGCGAGGGTAGCCCTCAGTCGGCCCAAATGCCAGAGGCTTAGTATTTCTGCGTCAGTTGCTGTCGCTTCAGGACTGACATCAGGTCATCAGTAGTATAAAGTAAGGCAGCCGGTGCCATTACATCAGACCTTCTTGCCAAGGAGCCCAAAGCAGAAGCAGTTCACATGAGTGCCAATCGGCTGCTACCCGAGTTTTCATTTTCCAAATTGACGTTGAAGTCTTCTAAAACTAAGTATCCTGTTGGGGATCCTTTTTTTTTTGCTCTAACCGATGTTGGAAAAAGTTAACAATTGTCTCGCCTGTAGAAAGCAAATACCACACAGAGACTTTCATTCTTACTGCGTCACTTGCTTAGGCCCAGACCACGACGTCCCCCACTGTCGCTTTTGTGCTTTGTTGAACGCCAGAACTATACGTCGTCGGGCCCTTATTGTAGCTAGATATTTTCGCTCACAGTCCTCTAGTTCCAATATGGCTTCAGTAAGCCATTTGACAGCAGATATTCCAAAAAAAGTAAGGATAAATACAGAGACAGACCGCACAGGTCCAAACCTACCGACGACGTTCCGTTAAGCTAGTCCTCAGTTCTCTGGTCCTCAGTGAGGTACTTTCGCAGCCCCTGATGCCTGCTTCTGTGGATTCGGAGGCTGCTACTGAGACCCTTTCAGAGTCCGGTATGCCACAAAACTCTTCATCGATTAAGGATCCTGCGGTTGTGTCTACCTTGGATAGGTCCGGAGCCACTGAGCAGGTACCGATTCTTGATGCAAACCGATGACTTCTTTCGCATCTACTGTTCTTTCAAAAAGTACCGAGTTTCTAGGGCCCAGGGTACGAAACACACCCAAGAAACTGACCCCATCTCAGACACCTGCTTCCTTGCCTCAGTCTCAAATGCTTAAAATGACGGAAGACCTTATAATGCTGATCAGGGGAAGCCAAGCTACCCCATCCGAAAGAAAGAATTGTCCCCAGTAGTTTTATCTGAATAGGAGTCCAATGACTCTGAGGCATCTGACTATGAAGACCTGCAACCCCTCTTGCTTATGAGGATTCTGATGCAGAGGAATACATTCCTTCAGCCTCTCGACCCAAGGATTTTTTCTTTGGGGGAACCCTTCATACTTTAAGGGAGCATTTCCAATGGGAATATCAGGACTACCCTCCATCTAAAAAGAGACTCAGGGAATTCTTAGATCTTCCACAGCACAGACCCTTGGCCATTTCTCCTGTCCTGGGTGTTGTGGATTATGTTTTCATGGAATTTAGTTTGACTCCTGACACCCTCCCTCCTGCTCCCAGGAAACCTGATGGGTATTAGAGTTCCTGACTCTCACAAATTTCTATACAAAAATCCTACTGCTGACCCTGAGGTCATCTCCCAAGGGCCTAAAGGAATTAAAGCAACTTCTGCTAAGAATCTCACCCCCTCAGATAGGGATTCCCAAGCTTTAGACAGATTAGGTAAAAAAGTATACCCCTCTGCTGCTCTTGCTATTAGAGCACTAAATTTGGTTCCATATGCTAACATTTCAGCAGTTACCATGGAACTCCTCAAACAAAAAATATCATCTTTTCTTGCTTGTGCATAAAATAAAGTTAAAAGAGTTAATGCATTCTGCAAGTCAATTAACTAAGCACACCTTACACTGTGTTTTTGATGCCCTAGAAGCATCTTGCAGGGCAGCAGTCACTGGTTCTGTCCTTAGAAGGTATGCTTGGTTAAGGAACAGCCCTTGCCAGACCATGTCAAATCTAAACTATTGGATACCGCCTTGCACAGACAACTTATTTGGCACCAAGGCAAAGGAGGTCTTAAAAAGATGGAAGAAAAAGCTAAATTTATGCAGACAGTTAAAGATTTTCTGCAGGTCCAACCACCCAGGTTCAGTAGGCATTGCCCCTCCCAGCACTGGTCCTTTCCTTCCACCTCCAGGTCAGTTCAGCCCAGACCCCAGAGAAGCAGACACCCCCCCCCCCCGACAACAGCCACAGGGAATGCAGAGATCAAAGCAATGGAGTACCTCCACTTCTAAACCAGGGAGTGTAAAGCCACGCCCTCATGATAAGAACTCACAATGAATATCCACTTCCACCCCCTCCCACTGCCCACCCGCACTTGCCCCGTGGGAGGAAAACTCTCCTTCCACACGAGCACCTGGGCCATCATTACCAATGACCGCTGGGCCCTCAACAGTGTCCCAGGGATACGAATTTTCTTTCCACACTCTACCAACCCCAAAAGGGTTCCCAGATCTTCCTCCAAACCAGTGGACAGAGGCCAAAAAGCAAGTCCTTTCCTTGCTCTCTGAGGGCAATAGAGCACGTTCCTGCAGAACAGATAGGCCAAGGTTTCTACTCCAGGCTGTTCCTGGTACCCAGAAAAGAGGGCACCTGGTGGCCCCATACTCGATCTATCCATTCTAAACACCTTCCTGGTGATACCAAAATTCAAAATGCTCACCTTCCAGCAACTACTACTTATGCTCTCCAAGGATGCTTGGCTAGCCACCCTAGACCTAAAAGAGGCCTACCTACACATCCCAATCAGGGAATTATGCAGAAAATATCTACGTTTCAGGGCAGGATCTCTGCACTTCCCTTTGGCTTATTTACTGCTCCCAGAGTTTTCACAAAATGTCTGACTCCCGCCATTGCGTTTTGCAGGCAAAGAAATATTCAAATTTACCCATACTTAAATGACTGCCTAATTCAGGCAGATGGTCAGGAAAAGCTGCTCAAGCACCTGGCATTTGTAAAGGACTACTGACCTCCCTAGGGTACACTATCAATGAAAAGAAATCCAAACTAATGCCCACACACAAAATTACATTTCTGGGAGAAAGCCTGGACACAGCATCCCAGGTAGCATTCCTTACACCAAAAAAGCAAACTTACCTGACAGCCTATTTCTCTCAACTAGCCACCAGACCCTAGTTATCCGTAAGCTCTGGGGTTCATGGCATCTTGCATTCTACTCATTCCATATGCCAGACTGCATATGAGGAAACTTCAATGGTACCTAAAAAGCCGTAAGTGTCAACACCCTCAAGACCGGGAAACTCTTATACCAGTGATACCTTGCCTAAGGAAAGATTTTCTTTGGTGGGCAGGAGCATGCTACCACAACAAGGGACTACCCTTCTCACCACCCCACGCCACCCAGACCCTCACCACAGACTAATCAGATTTGCCTGGGGTGCACACCTGGACGGCAGGTGTATTCAGGGCCAATGGAGCCCACATCAAATACAAAAAAGAGATGTTAGCTGTCCAGCACACATTGACACTTTTCAGACCCCTTCTCTCCCCAGGGGCTCTACTGATCAAAACAGACAACACCACTGCGATACGGTATATCAACAAGCAGGGAGGGACTCACTCCTACCCTCTATGAAGGCCCTTTGGCACACAGTCTCAGCCATGCAGCTACACCTGTTAGCACAATTCCTGCCAGGCTCCCTAAACCTGTCTGGCAGACAACTTAAGCAGAAATCTTCTGGACTCACGCAAGTGGCAGCTAAACGTAAGAACCTTCACCCTTATAACTCAGAAATGAGGCACCCCGAAGGTCGACCTCTTTGCTTCCCACTCCAACCATCAGCTCAGCAAGTTCTGCACCAGGGAGCATCACTGCAGGACCTGGAAAGTGGGTGCTCTATCCTTCCAGTGGGTCAACCTTTCGATCTGTACATTTCCCCCTCTGCCTCTCATTACCAGGGTACTGCTCAAAATAAGGGAGGAAAAACCAAGGACAATCCTGATTGCCCCAGACTGGCCACGCCAGCACTGGTACCCACTGCTGTGCAGCCTGTCCCCCTCTGCCACCATGGCATCTTTCGTCAGATCACAACACTCCTGACCCAGAGGAAAGGAGAATTCATGCATCCCCAATTGCAGACCCACAGTTTGGCAGCCTAGCTTATTCCCTGACAACTGTACAAGCTGCCGGTCTCAGTAAACAGGTTCTAGATGTTATACGTGAGGCCAGGCGCCCTAGCACTAGAAAGTATTATGCTTACAAATGGAAAAGGTTCTACACCTGGGTCCAGGCTAAGGGAGCTGATATGTCACAGCCCTCCCTACCTCTCATCCTGGATTACCTAGCTGACCTACTACACAGTGGTCTATCCTTTTCCTCTATTAAAATTCATGTCTCTGCTATCTCTGCTCATGTCAGCACTGAGCAACCTCTTTTCTCACACCCTCTCATCAGACAGTTCCTAAAAGGGGATAGCAACTTGAGGCCACCCAGAAGAGCACCTACCCCAGCTTGGGACCTGTTGGAAAAGCTCACCCTGCCCCTCCTTTGAACCAGCAGCTTCAGCAGAGTTAAAGTTTCTCTCATGGAAGACAGCCTTGCTTCTGGCCATCACTTCAGCAAGAAGAGTATCTGAGCTACAAGAACTAATGGCTGTAGAGCCTTTCATCATTTTCTATGCGGACAGGGTCTCCCTCAGGACTAACCCATCCTTCATGCCAAAAGTAGTGTCCAGTGTGGCTCTCAACCAATCCATTCATTTGCACACCTTTTTCCCTTGCCCACAAAACAAGGGGGAAAGGATACTGCACTCTCTGGATGTGCACAGATGGCTCACATTCTATCTAGACAGGACTAAAATCATTCAGGAAGACTGATCAACTGCTAGTCAGCTTTGCTGCAGGAGCAGAGGGAAAAGCCATATACAAATAAACCATTTCCAAATGGATAGCACACTGCATCCATTTCTGCTATAAGCAACATGGGAAACCTCCCCCTAAGGAGGTCAGGACTCACTTTACCAGAGCAGCCTCCACCTCTGCAGTTTTCCTCCGAGGAGACCCCACCAGGGACATTCTGGAGGCTGCAACATGGACATCTGTTCATACCTTCACCAAGCATTGCCACCTGCTTATCTTCCCCAAATCCAGGGCAGGCTTTGCCACTGCAGTCTTGTTGCAGGACATCCTAGACAGCCCCCAGTCTTCCTGATTGCCTCTACCCTTTTCCTCAGCTTTGGGAATCAACCAAAATGTAATGACTACAACAGTGAAACACGAAGAACATAGTACAGTTGTGTACACTTACCATAAATGTAGATGTTCAAGTGTATTCACTGTTGTAGTCCTGGTTTCCCTCCCTCCATCCCCCTTTTCTCTCTCTCTCTCTCTTTCTCTCTCCTTACAAGGAACTTTTTGGTATTTACTTTCTACTGGTGGGGTTCTTCCACCCTGGGGGGCTCTGTGGTGACTGGTCTTTTTGTGGAGGTAGTTTCCCTATTTTGATTATCTGTGAGCCAGTTAGCAATCCACTGGGTAACATAAGGATTTATTCTCAGTTTATTTAGCTTTTCTTCTATGCCCGAGTGAAGAACAATAGACCAGTTGAGGTATGCAGTGTGAAATGTCTTGCCTTAATCCATTGCTTTGGTGACCTTATCAAAAACTCCATCAGTTTGAGTAAGCATAACTTGCTTTAGACAAATCCAAACTTTGATTGCACCAGTGTTTGGAGGTTCCATATGTCCTTGTTAATTCCACAAGTCTTTCTATGGCTTTTCATACTTGTGGGTCTGTAATTGCTTGGGTCTGTGGAATGTCTTCCCTTATGTAGAGGAATGACTGTAGTTGTTCTCCATTCCCTTGGTACAAAACCTGTATGGAGGCTGAGATTGAACGGTATTGTTAGGGATGTGGCAAAATTGAGTTAATAGTTGCAGTCTCCAATTCCGAGGTTTTTAACCCCAGTGTTTGCATTTTAGAAAGCTTCACATAAGAATTATTCATCTTAATCCTTCCATTTGGGGATGGGAAAATTGTGGAAAACTTTCTTCAACATAGTGACAATCGTGTAGCCTATCTACCACAAGAGTGGATGTTCTTCATCTCACATTGCTGCAGTCCTTACACTTGGGTAGTCCGCTGTCCTCGGTCGGCCCGAATATCAAAGTATAAGGCTGACGTCGGTCAAGGCGCATTTGACTGACATCAGGACGTCAGGGTACAAATGCGCATGACCGACGTCATATCCTCAGTCTTTTTTGCCGCATGGTCCGATGCAGAAGCAGCATTGCAAGTGCCGGTTGGCGTTCTGAATTTTTCCGATTTCGGAGTTTCAGACCGAGTCAAAGTTGGCTAAGTACCCCGTTGGGGAATATTTTAGTTTTTTCTTGCCTCAGTGGTTTACCGGATGTCAGAAAAAGTTAATAATTGTATTTCTTTTGGGAAACAGATACCGCATAGAGACTATCATACTTTGTGTATTCCTTGTTTAGGGCCTGAGCACGACGTTGTTGGGTGTCGCTCTTGTGCTAGATTCAATAAGCGCACTATAAAGAGAAGGTTAGATTGTGCCAGGTTAGTCTTCGGGAAGCGGTGCAATTATAAAATGCCGCCGGATGCTCCGACGCCCGCTTCTTCAAGAAGCGCAAGGACAAAGCAGTTAAGCCTAGGCTAGAAGAACCGCCGCACGGACGCCGGTTCTTTAGAGGTGTCGGTGGAGCCGGTGGTTCCACCGGAGGTTTCTTTGGGATCCCAGGGAGAGACTTTGTTATTGCAGGATGTGGCCTCTCAGGAGGCAGGTCAGGCTGATGGGGCTTCTCAGGTTACTATACTCCCCTCCCTTCCTAGGGTGGTTAGGCCCTCTCCATCTGTTTCCAAGGCTTCTCCCAGAGGTAGGCCAGGTTTAGCTTCAGTTGGTGTCACCCCTAGTTCTTCAGGAACTGTGCCCAAGAAGCATATGCTTAAAATGGCAGAAGATTTGATTACTTTGATTAGGGTTCTTTGCCCTCCTGATAAGAGACCTAGGGTGGAGCCTGAGCTAGGGAGTTTTGAGCAGGCTTCGGATGTTTCAGAGTCTTCGGCTGAAGACTTGCAGGAGTATTCCCCTTATTCTGATTCTGATGTGGATGATTCTACTCCTTCTGCTTCTCCCCCTGAGGATTTTTCTTTCAGAAACTCTTCATTCCATGAGGGAGCATTTTAAGTGGGAAGGTCAGGACTTCTCTGATTCCAGGAAAAGGCTTAGGGAATTTTTGTTTTTACCCCAGCATAGGCCTTTGGCTATACCTCCTGTTTTGGATGTGGTGGAAGATGTTTTTACAGAGGCTTCTCTTAATCCTGATTCTTTGCCTCCTGCTCCTGTTAAACCGGATAGGTATTACAGGGTGCCTGAAGCTCATAAGTATCTTTTAAGAGTCCTAGGGCAGACCCAGAAACTGTTAGTCAGGGGCCTAAAGGTGTTAAGGCTTCTGTTGTCAAGAATCCGGTTCCTACAGATAAAGAGGCCAGGGCCTTGGATAGATGGGGAAAGGAAGTTTATACTTCTTCCACTCTAGCTATGAGGGCTTTGAATTGCCAGTTTCACATGTTGAAATACCAAAACTATCTCCTTTCACAATTGAAGTCTAAGGTTGATGCTCATGGCGGAAGGTATTGATTGTAAAGAGTTACAAGATTTAGTACATGTTTCTGAACAGGTGGGTAAGCATTCTTTGCAATGTGGTTTTGATGCTGTACAGGCCTCGTCTAGGGTGGCTGCCACTGGGTCAGTTCTTCGCAGGCACGCCTGGCTGAGGGATCAGAATTTATCTGACCATGTTAAAACAAGGATTTTAGATGCTCCTTTACAATCTGATGTGTTGTTTGGTTCTCCTGTTGAGGCAGTTTTAAAGAAAATGGAAGACAAGGCTAAGTCTATGCAGACTGTTAAAGATTTTTTACAGGTTCAGCCTCCAAAGTTTAGTAGAAATTGGCCTACTAAGGGGTGGACGTATCCTTCTTATGATTCCCAGTCTAGGGGTAGATCTAGACGTGGTAGGGGCAGAGCTCAGGGCTCTTTCAGGCCTAGAACAGGGAGTTCTCCTGCACAGTCTTCGGTGAGGGCAGGGGTCAGTCCTTTCGTAAACAGACCCAATGACCTACCTTTTCAGCTGCCAGAGCCTTCTCGCCTGGCAGCTCCTTTGGGAGGAAGGTTGGCACTTTTCAAAGAAAATTGGAGTTTAATTACCCAAGACAGATGGGTATTGGATATCATACACCACGGTTACAGGTTTTATTTCCATACCTTGCCTCCTTTCAAAGGCATGCCAGACGTTCCTCCTCAACAAAGAATAGAGGCTCACAAGCAAATTTCTCTGTTACTCCAAATAGGGGCCATACAGCCGGTCCCTATGCCAGAAGTGGGCCTAGGATTTTATTCTCGCCTGTTCCTAGTACCAAAGAAAGGGAACACGTGGAGACCAATTTTGGACTTATCTATCCTCAACACTTATCTGGACATTCCCAAGTTCAAAATGTTGACGTTACAGCAGCTTTTACCTCTGCTGGGCAAAGATCATTGGATGGTAACTTTGGATCTCAAGGAGGCTTATCTTCATGTTTCTATCAGACTGAGTTGCAGGAAGTATCTGCGTTCGAGCTGGGACTTCTCATTATCAGTTCTCTGCATTGCCCTTTGGCTTATCTACTGCCCAGAGTGTTCACGAAAGTTCTGGCTCCAGTGATAGCTTTCTCAGGCTAAAAGGAATACAGATCTATCCTTATTTGGACGATTGCCTGATTCTGGCTCAAGGAAGGGACGAGCTTCTTCATCATTTGGATTATGTGATAGCAGTGCTAAGATGCCTGGGGTATTCTGTGAACGAAATAAAGTCCAGTCTAGTACCCTCTCAGGACATGTGCTTTCTGGGTGTGAGACTGAATACAGCATCCCAGATGGCCTTTTGACCCCGGACAAACAAAAGAATCTTTCCCTTTACTTTCATCAGTTGTCTCATCAGTCCAGGCTGACTGCAAGGACAGTCCTTCAAGCCTTGGGGTTCATGGCATCTTGTATTCTGGTGCTTCCCAATGCCAAACTGCATATGAGGAAGCTACAATGGTATCTCAAAATGTATGGACACAGCACTGCCAGGATTTGGACACTGTCATTCAAATAATACCTTGCATTCAAAAGGAATTGTTGTGGTGGGCTCAGGAATGTCACCTAAACAAGGGACTCTCTGTGACCCGCCAGAGGCGAGTCAGATTCTAACGACAGATGCCTCAGACAAAGCTTGGGGAGCTCATCTGAATGGAAAGTGGATACAAGACAAGTGGCCTGCCAGACTACAACATCTACATATCAACTTGAAAGAGATGTTAGCAGTCCAGTTTGCATTACTAGCTTTCAAGGATTTACTTCTTCCAGGGCAGGTGTTGATTCTAACAGACAACACAACTGTCATGTGGTACATCAACAAGCAAAGCGGAACACATTCTTATCCTCTATGCAGGCAAGCAATGATTTTGTGGGAGACTGCTCTCAGTTTACAGCTAAATCTTCAGGCAAGGTTTCTGCCAGGAGCACAGAACTCCTTAGCAGATGTGTTGAGCAGACAAATTATGGATCCCCACGAGTGGAAATTGGATCCTCATGTATTTCAGAATTTGACAGTGTCATGGGGAACTCCAGACATAGATCTGTTCGCTTCTCCACTAAACCACCAGCTGCCAAAGTTTTGCACAAAAAGGTTTCATCCCACAGCTTGGAAAGTGGATGCTCTTTCTTTCAATTGGAGCAATCTTCATGTGTATGCCTTTCCGCCTCTGCCTCTCCTCCCAAAGGTACTACTAAAGGCCAGACAAGACAAGCAAAGGATGATTTTGATAGCTCCAGATTGGCCTCAACAGCATTGGTACCCATTACTGAGAAGCCTGGTACGGAAGCCTCCATGGCCTTTGCCTTCGATTCCACACCTGTTGTCTCAGGAAGACAGTCATTTGCTCAATGTCAAGCTTCACTCTCTGCACCTAACAGCCTGGCATATTCTGTTTTGAACCATAGTGGGCCTCCACTTCCACAGCAAGTTTTGAATGTTATTTTGGAAGCTAGAAGGCCTAGTACAAGGAAAGTGTACGCAGATAAATGGAAGAGATTTTTATTTTGGAGTGCAGCAAAGGATTTTGATGTTTCTGAGCCTAATTTAAGTGTGGCTCTTCAATATCTTACTGAGTTACTGGACAAAGGTTTGTCCTTCTCTTCTATTAAGGTTCATGCTGCAGCAATTTCGCTCACTATGATTGTGACCCACCATTGTTTTCTCATCCTTTGTTCAAGCAATTTCTTAGAGGGGCAAAGAATATAAGACCCCACGAAGAGCTCCTACTCCTGCTTGGGATCTCAATTTTGTGTTGGAGAAACTCACTCTACAACCTTTGAGCCTGCAGCTACTACTGAATTAAAGTTTTTATCATGGAAGACTGCTTTTTGTTGGCTATTACCTCTGCAAGAAGGGTTTCTGAGTTGCCGGCCCTTATGGCGGTTGAGCCTTTCTTAATTTTCCATAAGGATAGGGTATCTTTACCCACTAATCCTTCCTTTATGCCTAAAGTGGTTTCTAGTGTGGCTTTAAACCAAACTATTCATTTGCCTACTTTTTATGCAAATCCCCAAAATAAAGGGGAAAAGATTTTGCACACTTTAGATGTACACAGGCAGTTGTGATATTATTTGGACAGAACTAAAGGGTTCAGGCAGTCTCAGCAGTTATTTGTTTCTTTTGCTTTGAGTTCTCAGGGCAAGCCTGTGTCAAAACAAACTATTTCTAAGTGGATTGGGTTTTGCATTGCTTTCTGTTATTCCCATCATGGCAAGGAGATTCCAGCTGGGATTAGGCCTCATTCCACTAGGGCTACTGCCACTTGACAGCTTTTTGAGGGGTGGCAACTAAGGATATTTTGGAGGCAGCTACTTGGAGTTCAGTGCATACTTTCTCTAGGCATTATCACCTACCACTTTACTCTAAATCCAGGGCTGGTTTTGCCACTGCTGTTTTGCAGGGCATTTTGGCAGCTCCTGCTTCCTTATAGTTTGGCCATCCTCCCTTACCTCTGCTTTGGGATTCTACCCAAGTGTAAGGACTGCAGCAATGTGAGATGAAGAACATAGTACAGTTTTGTACCTACCATAAATGTAGATGTTCGAAGATCCACATTGCTGCAGTCCAATTTACCCTCCCTCCTTCCCCTCTGTAGTTAGAGGCGGTTGTGTGGGTTGGGTTGTCAATAGGGTGTATATTGTATATATTGTACATATTTTCAGTGCTAGGATGGTTGGTTGTTTGTTTGCTGTCTTTTGGTTTTGACCTTTATTTTTAGGGTCTTCTGACATCTGGGGCAAGAAAAGACTGAGGATATGACGTCGGTCATGCGCATTTGTACCCTGACGTCCTGATGTCAGTCAAATGCGCCTTGACCGACGTCAGCCTTATACTTTGATATTCGGGCCGACCGAGGACAGCGGACTACCCAAGTGTAAGGACTGCAGCAATGTGGATCTTCGAACATCTACATTTATGGTAGGTACAAAACTGTACTTTTCTGACCCAGAAATTGTAGTTTATTGGCTGTTTGAGCAGTTTTTCCATCTCTTTCAATTTTCTGGTTTAAAAGCCTGCGTTTGCGCTTGTTTCCCACCTTTCCTGTAACTAGTCTAGTCCAGATACAGATTTGCTGTATCCAGGACTGTTTGTAAGCTTCTGAGCCCTCCAAGCCTTTCTGTGTTGGAGGGAAGCATTCTAGCTCATCAGTGGGAGTGGTAAGCACTAGATAGCCTATTTATCACAAGATCCAGGTACAGATTCTTAGTTTTAGCACTTGAATTTGCTTATTCATGCCCGGCACTTGTTCAGAACTTGTTAGCACTAAATAAGCTACAAATTACTACAGCACTCAACCTTCCTCTTTACCTAGAGGAAAACAGTTTTTGTACTTACTTTCCTCACTCGCTTAGAGAAAAACAGCTCTTGTACTCAATTTCCTCACTTGTCCAGAGGAAAGTAATTTTTTATTCAGGCATGTCCAAGGGTCAGCTCCCACTGTTCTCTCCTGTCTATCTGATGAATCTGGGCATCTTGAGGCAATGTACCAATTGCTTCATATACACAGACAACCCTCTCCTCCTACCACCCAACACCACAACCTGTGAGAGATGCACTTATCTAGTCAAACTGGAGGTAAAACTCTCTCCAGGCAAGACTAAACTTGACAGTCAAGCGGAGATGGTAAACACTTGTACCACACCACACTCATCACATTGTCCCACTAAACCTACACCACCAAAATCCACACACAGAAACACAAAAACATTTGCAGAGGCTCTCAATGATAATCTGCTCAAGCAACAGAGACCTCCAAAGCAGAAACGGAAGCAACCTCCATTCCCCAACACAACCCAAATGATACACAGCCCACAGACTCCGTGTGCTAATAAACCACAGCACATAAGGCAAACCAACGTACCCAACACACTAGTCATAGTTGACTCTGTAGTCAGGCACACACTGATATCCCACTCACCAGGCTAAACAAGAAGGTTACTGCTGGCTGCCTGTCTGGTGTCATGATACGCCACATAACCCACGCACTATGGGAACACCACAACAAGTACAAATATGACTCTGTCATTGTCCATGTTGGTGTGAACAACCCGAGACGTTTCTCCCTGGACTACATGAAAAGAGACATGGAAGAGCTCGCCGATCTTGTAGCCCAGGCAGGTATGACCCTAGCCCTGATTAGCATCCTGCCATCGTCCAGAATGATACCGCAGTACAAGGACAAAATGATTGACTTCAACAATTGGCTAAGCTTCTGGTGTCATTCTAAGGAGATCCAGTATCTGTCTGCCTGGGACAACATGGTCGACAGACCACGATGCTTTGCCAGAGATGGCCTGTACCTATTGCCCCTGGGATTCTGGATACTGGCTAAGGCTCTTGCCGCCTGTATAGTGCCTTTTTTAGGCAAGGTTCAAATGACAAATTCACCACCATAACAGGAACAAGCAAGCAAAAACTGAGGGTAATGCTACTCAATGCTAGAAGACTAAATCTCAAAATGCACTCACTCGAGGCACTCCTTAAAATGGAGAATATCGATATCTGTGCAGTAACTGAGACCTGGTTCAAGGCTCTAGAGAGCACTCCTGCATTACCAGGCTATAACTCTTACCACACTTTTCGGCCATCTAACCTGGACCAGAACACCAAAGGCAGAGGTGTGTCCATATTCATTAAGGATAGCCACATCTCCAGGCTAGTTGCGCAGCATATTGCATCCGGGGTTATCCAAGTGCAACTAACGCTGGGCAAAACTGCAAACCAAATTGTAGCTTGCTACAGATCCCCCACCATGCCCCAGGATTCCCACTTCTCTTTTCTTGATGTACTGGAAAATATTAGGGTTCAACCAAACACCCTAATAATGGGCGATTTCAACTACCCCACCATTAACTGGAAAAACTACTTGTGTACCAACTCCTTCGCTCAACGCTTTCTGGAATTCATAAATTCCAATGCCCTGAATCAACTTATCCACACCCCCACCAGGGGCAACGATATCCTAGACCTAGTCATTACCAGCATGAGTGACTGGTGTTCCACACCTGAAATCAACTCTTCATTGGTCAGATCTGACCATAAGCTAATCACCCTAGATATCCACATCCTACCCCCAACCACCATTAAGGAAACCACAGTAAAAAATTTCTCCAAAGCCAAATTCATGCTTCTTAAGACAGAAGTGGTGAACTTCATGACACCCATGTAGATGGACAATACAGTTATGACTGCTGAATCCTGCACAAATGCACTCTATAATCACTTACACGAGTGCATGGAGCATGCTATCCCAAACAGAACCAAGACGCTATCCTCCAAAAAAAGGAAGACAATCTGGTAGTTCTCTGCCATAAACAAACTCTACAACAGAAGGAAGAAACTGTTGCAAAACAGAATAAAATCCCATGAGTGGAAGAGCTGCCTGGTCAGCCTCAGTAAGAAGCTGAGATCCCTTATAAGATCCTCCAAAGCTAGCTATGAAAACAAAATCACCACGGATTCTAAGGGCAACCACAAAGCCTTCTATAGCTATGTCAAGAATCTCAATGGCAACACCCAAATCCGCTCTAAGTTACAGCACAACGGCATGAAAATTACAGAACCAACTGATATTACCAACATCCTGGTAGTTAGGTTCAATGCTAACTTTACCCCTCCCACCCCCTAAAGGGCCCATATCTATACAGGAAGAATGCAGAGTCACTGTAGTCACATCTATGCAAGTAAAAGCTGCAGTCTCTAAAACCAAAAGCACAGCATCCATGGGACCGGACAACATCCCAGGCTGCGTTTTACATGAACTTCAGAACGAACTGGCTCCCCACCTAAGCACCATTTTCAGTCATAGGCCCCCATCAGGCTTTGTGCCCACTGAATGGTGCACATCAACAGTTATCCCACTCCAAAAAGGGGGAGCCACCACTGATCCTGGGAACTATCCCCCTATTAGCCTGACGAGCCTGGTTTGCAAGGCCATGGAACGTATCATCATGGAACTCATAAACAAAGACATTGGTAACATGCAAACTCTCGACCCCACCCAGTTTGGGTTTGTGAAAGGCAGAGATCATGCCTTCTGAACCTGATCGACTTCTTTGAGGCAGTCACCAAAGCTGTAGGCGAGGCTAAGGTGGTTCACACAGCCTATCTTGACCCTCGCCAAGGCTTTCAACACCATTCCCCATTCTGGAATTATAGCTAAACTCGCTAAACTAGGTATAAATCCCTACATCACAAGATGGGTTGCCAACTGGCTCACTGACAGAACCCACACTGTAAAAGTTGCAAACTCCAAATCTGACTTCAAACCAGTGACAAGTGGAGTACAACAGGGTTTAATCCTGGGACCTCTCCTGTTTAGTATCTACTTCTCTGAAGTACAGGCTAACACAGAAGGCCTCTGGCTAATGAAGTTCACAGATGACTGCAAACTTGGAGCCATAGTAGAGTCCTCAAATGATGTGGACAGCTTACAGAAGGGCCTCACTGAGACAGATGCCTCGTGTCAGAGGCATGGCTTCAAGCTAAATGCCAAAAAGTACAGTGTCATCCCCTTTGGTAAAAACTCTGTACCCATGAACTACCACATAAACGGCAGTCTGCTTAACACCGAATGTGTGATAAGAGACCTTGGGACTCAGGTGGACAGTAGTCTCTCCTTTGATGATCACATTGCCACAGTATTCAGGAAGTACTTCTGTGTGGCACACCTAATCGCAAAAGGGTTCTCATCCAGGAAAAAAAGAGATCATTGTGCCCCTCTACTCGGCACTCATTAGACCCATTGTGCTCCTCTACTCTGCACTCATTAGACCCATTATATAGAGTACAATGCCCCTTTTGGAATGTACCTCACAAGACATCTGCAGCAGCTGGAAAGGCCACAGAAGTACCTCACAAAGAGGATTACTGGCCTCAAACAGATGCCCTACACTGACCGTCTCAAAAAACTCCAGCTTTACTCTGTAGCATATCGCCTACTCCGATGTGATCTCTGCCTAACATATAAAGCTAGGTTAAACCCAGAGCTGTTGGACATGCTACACCTTAAGAAATCCTAATCCCTCCGAGCTACACGCTCTAGGGACCTAAACATTGTCACCACAATAAACAGGACATGCTGGAGGGATAGATTCCTGTCCGAGTGACTTCCTATACTGGAACAAGCTACCCATCTATGTCAAGCAAAGTTCCTTATTAGCACTCTTCAAGAAAAATCTTGATTAATGGATGGGAAATAGGAAATACACCCCGGAGATCACTTCTGTGACTCTGCTCGACAGGGGCACAGGAAATTAACTTTCTTGGGTGGCGTAAGCCAGGGATGTTTGTTGGCTAGGCATACTTAGGCCTTTGGGCCGATAGCCTTGTTACCTACCTGTGAACCTAATTAACACCGGTAGAATGAACCTCAGTGGGTCAGAAAGGAGAAAACAATGTTAAATATGATGTCGTCAATCTTCACTTAATCCTTGACTTTGGGTTTGGTTCCGTATCTCGGAACCAACTCAGCTATTATTCTAGCTCACTCCTTCCAAAACTCTCGAGCTTGGCTCTACCTGGAATGCTACTCTCAAGCTTACCTCAGATCTTGTTTGCCACATTAAATGCCAGACATGTTCCTTTCCTGTCAGCACTTGAGCTGGCCATTTCTTGTAACTGTGTTACTTTTTTTGAATTCTTTAGTGAGTAGTTGCTTCTCTAAAAAAAAACTTTACCCGACTCCTCTTTCCTGAACACGATTAGTGTTTTTTTGCCTGTTTACCACCAGGCATCTACTGCTCCAAGCAAAGAACTATGTTCTTCAAACTTGCTCCTTGTTGGGGATTACTGCCAACTACAAAAAATCCCATCTAGTGCCAACACAGCATTTAGAGTTCATAGGGGGCAGTGTCAGACACAAGCACCTGTATCGCATCTCTACCCCAAGAAAGACTTCAAAGAATAAAGTCACAAGTCAGCTAGATTATTCACAACAGAACAGTAACTGCAAGACTGGTGTTACAGACTCTAGGATTTATGGTGGCCGCCATCACTTTAGTTTCCCTTGCAAGGTTTCACATGCAAATTCTACAATGGCTGTTGGTGTCACAATGGTCATTAATCAACCAATGTCCCATCAAGTACTGATCACTAGTTTATGCAAAAAGGACCCAAGTTGGTGGCTGCATTCCAGCGAGATTCTATCTGGCCATCTATTTGTTCCTTCATATCCCAAGCCATAGTCACCACAGATGCATTCCGGATAGGGTGAGGGGGCATTATCTGGGAAAGACAGTCCAAGGCACTTGGTCCCATTTAGAGGCCAATTTGCATATCAATGTTGTAGAGATGAGGGCAGTGCTCATGGTGTTGTAAGCATTCCAAGAAACCCTCCCGTTGGAAATGATTGCGATCCAGACAGACAACATGTTAGTGGTTTGGTACATCACCAAACAAGGGGGAACCAGATCTTACCCTCTTTTTCCGAGAAGCACTCAGGGTATGTGAATGGGCAATTTCATCCGACCTCTTTCTAATTCCACTGCATATTCCAGGGAGCTCCAACGTGATCATGGACAAATTGAGCAGGAGCATCCTGATGCCTCATGAGTAGTCTCTTAACCCTTTCTTGGCAGAAGGGGTATTCCGTTGATGGGTGCCAGCCCTGCTGCGATCTCTCTGCATCCCTCATTTACAAGTGCAGCAGCTACTTTGCCCTGATCCCCCTCTGGGAGAGTCACTGAGAGATGCTTTCCTTCACGATTGGCCCCCTGGTCTACTGTATGCCCCCCCCCCCGATTCTTCTTATTTCCCAGTTTTTGAAGAAAGTCAACAGGTCGAAGAACACAATAATTCTCATTGCTCCATTCTGGCCTCGACAAATATGGTTTCCCTTTCTGTACCTCATTTAATTCAGAATCCTTGGACACTGGACCCAGCTCCAGACCTATTGTCCCATCCTGAGGGGACTCGTTCATCTGAATCTTCAAAATCTCAAGCTCGATATATAGCTTCTCCATTTCCAATGATTGCCAGGCATACTAGCCTTACGGCCCCAGTTCAATGAAGCCTACCACAAACCTTTGACTAGACGATTATACAGCAACAAGTTGCAGAGATTTTCAAAATGGGCTACAGACAGTAATCTTGACCCATATTCTGCACCAGTCCATAAAGTTTTGGAATTTTTAGCATTGCTTTTCAATGCAAGGGCATCCTCCTTGACTACGGGTTCATCTAGCTGCAATTTCAAATTTTCATAATGGTCTAAATGACACAGCTCTAATGTCGCACAAACTTTGTAAACCCTTTCTGAAAGAAACCTTATTGCTGAGACCTCCATACAAAGATACGTCTACACCTTGGGACTTAAATATGGTGCTACAGTCTTTGATTAATTCCCCATTTGAACCATCAACAAATTGTAATTTGAAGTATTTATCCTGGCAAACCTCCGTTTTGGTTGCTATTACTTCTGCTAGGAGAATATCTGAGTTACAGGCCTTATCTTGCAAGCTTAAGTAATTTTTCATAAGGATAGGGTGTCTTTGCAAACAAATCCTTCCTTTTTATCAAAAGTAGTATCTGACACTAATATCAATCAGACTATACAACTTCCCATATTTTTTCCCAGATTTTCAAACAAAGGCGAATATTGTCTGCATTTGCTAGATGTTCACAGATGGTTATGTTTTTACCTTCTCAGAACAAAGGAATTCATAAAATCTGATGAGCTGTTCATTTTATTCTCTACTTCTACTCTGGGCAAACCAGTTTTTAAGGTTACTCTGGCTAGATGGCTCAAGTACTGCATAACCTTCAGTGTGTTGTTGTCACACTCTCCTTTATTCTCACTGATGGGTCAGATCTGATGTGTTGGATCCATCTTGGCCTTCCAAAAGCTTGAGGTCTTCAGCAAAGCTGGTCGGTATCCTTTTCTTACCCATACTGCAGTTCCCTAAACTCCTCAGATCTCTGTTGCTGCACTGCTAGGAGGATTTTCTAGGAAGCTCTGGGCTAAGTTCATTATTTTCATTAGTGTTTCTATCCTTATTTTTATATTTATATTGTACTATATTATATTGTTAAAATCCCTTTCCTTAATATTTTTTAACCCTTCTCTTCTATAACTTTACCTTTCTGGTTAATTACCCTTTCCTTTTCAATTGTGTTAGTGTCCGTTTAACTTAGAGGATGTGTAACACTCACTTGTTTAACTTGGTGTGTTTTCTTATTGTTATAGTTATTGTTACTATCTACTACTAACTATCTTTTTCCTCCTGTTTCCTATTAGCCATCCTTTTAGTTAGAGGGCATCTAACTAAAGCCAGTTTCAGTTAAAGGGCGTCTCTCCCCCCCTGCTATTAAAAAACTCTTTGTCATTCCATAGTTTTTGGCTGTCTGTAGTTAGATAACCTGCTAAAATGTTGCAAAAGGAAGCAAAGCCTCTGGGTTTAAAAAATGTGAACAATATGGCAAAAAGATGCCCCTCAGTGACACACGCACCTTGTGTGTGTACTGTTTGGGGCCTCTTCACTTGCAAGAATCCTGTTTGATCTGCCACGGATTTAATCAAAGAGCACTCTTGGAGCACAAAAAAAAGAAGTTATGTACTCACCATAACGTTCCATCAGAGTAGGTAAACTTCAGTTGTCTGCAACCTGAGGGTTACGGATCCGATACGGATCCAAGCTCCTCCCCCTACCCATACTGCACTGCAGCCTCCTTCCAATCCTCAGATCGAGTTTGCCACTCCATACATGACACCAGCAAACTAACCTGAGACGCCTAAACCAAGGACAAACCTCTAACTCGTGAATTCTGCACATCGAGTTCAGCAAAAACTCCAAGGTAAGTGGGAAGTAGGGGGGGGGCGGTTGCTGACAAATGAAGTTTACGTATTCAGATGGTACGTTATGGTGAGTACATAACTTCTTTATCTGAAGTAGTTAACTTAATTTGATCACCAACCTGTGGGACAGAGTCCCCAGCTACCCGAAATCTTGGGAGGCCCTTAAGGAAAGATATTCCGGAGCACTGCAGAGCCAAAAGAAGCCCTTCCTCTAGACACCAAATCCAGTTTATAATGATTAATAAAGGTGTGAGAAGACGCCCAGGTAGTCGCTGAGCAAATGTCATCCAGGGAAACTCTAGACCAGAATGCTGAAGACGTCGCCATAGAACGTGTAGAATGGGCATGAACTCCTACTGGTTCTGGTAAACCAAGCTCTCTGTATGCTTATAGGATACAAAGGGAAATCCATTTAGCCAGAGTCACTTTTGAAACTGATTTCCCTAAAAAGGGCTTGGCAAAGGAAACAAAAAGTTGATCAGATTTGCGAAAGGCCACAGTCGTGTGCAAATAAAAACGTAACTGCCTGTGAACATCCAGCAAAAAGTTTGTATTCCCCTTTGTTCTGAAAATTAGGGAAAAAGACAGGCAAATTAATAGATTGATTAATATTTGTCTCAGAAGCAACTTTAGGAAGAAAGGATGGATTAGTCCTGAAGACACCCTGTCCTTATGAAACACAAGATATGGGGGTTTCATACAAAGAGCTTGCAGCTCCGACACTCTCCTTGCTGAAGTTATAGCTACCAGAAAGGCCGTCTTCCATGACAAAAATTTCAAGTCAACTGATGCCGAGGGCTCGAAAGGAGGCGCAACTAAGGCCTGAAGAACCGCAGTCAGATCCCACGGTGGTGACAGATTCTTAATAGGGGGTCGCAGAAGAAAAATGCCTTTCAAAAAGGTCTTAAAAATTCTGGCAGCAGCGAGGGTGCCTAAATTGTCTCCTGCATGGAAATGAGAAATAGCTGCCAGCTGTACATTCACTGTGGAGGAGCTGGCTCCTTGCTGGAAGATATGAGACAAAAAGTCTTAACACCGCTGGGATCAAAGAAAAAAAGGAACTAGATTTGTCTGTGAAGCCCAAATGGAGAAGTGTTTCCATTTGCTAGAATTCATTTTCCTGGTAGTGGATTTATGTGCCGCAGCCAAGATAGATTTAACAGGAGAAGAGATACCGGGAGTCCTAGCAATTAATGGAACTGGAGCAGCCAAGCTGTGAGCTGCAGTTTGAATGATGAATTAGATCCGGAATGGGATCCAAGATCCAAGATGGAGCTATGAAATGAAGACCGTAGGCAGGGGAACCAGACTTGAAGAGGCCAGAATGGGGCTATGAGGATCAATCTGCTCCCCATCCGGTGAGCTTTCTGTAAGAACTTTATCATGAGCGGGAGCGGGGGATGTGCATAAAGAAGACCGGGTGGCCAAGCAATGAACAAGAGCTTCTCTGGTGCTCCCCCCCCCACCCCTTGGGAGGATTAGAGCGAAAAACTCGCTGCACTTCGCATTGGAAGGCGATGCAAAGAGACAGCAGCAAGGCTGACCAAACTTGAGAAAGATCTGTTCTGCTACACAAGGGTTTAGAGACCACTCGTAAGGAGAAAGGATAATTATTCTCAATTTGTCCGCCAAGATGTTGGACCAACCCGGAATGTGCATTGCGATCGGAAAGCGGTTGGTGGAGAGCCCATTCCCAGACTCTCATGGCTTCTTGACAAAGGGGATAAGACTTGGTTCCTCCCTGTTTGTTGATATACCAGACCACTGACATATTGTCTGACTGGATCGCAATAGTTCCCAGAGGTAGATAAGCATGAAGGGCCGGCAATGCTAAAAGGACCGCTCTCATCTCTAGAACATTTATATGCAGAACGGTCTTGTTTTGAGTCCACGTGCCTTGAACAGTCCTGCCCAAACTATGTCCCCCAGGTGGGAGGCGTCCATGGTCACCGTGGCTTGGGGTTGGGGAGCAAGAAAGGGATGTCCCTCCTGCAAATTCTGAGATTGGTGCCACCACTTGAGAGCATTTCTGCACACTCTGCTCAGAGGGATCGGAAAATCTAGAGGTTGATGAAGAATCGACCACTGAACTTGCAACGTCCACTGTAAAATTCTCATATGCATGTGAGCACAAGTGATCAAGTTGATAGCTGCTGCCATGGACCCTAAGGCTCTCAGGACTAATTCTGTAGGGGGTGCAGGGGACTGCAGGAGCACTAACACATGAAGTGTCAGGCTGTGTAGTCTGTCTGGAGTTAAGAATGCCCTGGCCTGGCAAGAATCTATTCTCGCCCTTATAAAGTCTAACACTTGAATAGGTTGAAGGGAAGACTTCCTTAGGTTTATGGTAATCCCTAGCAGAGGTGATATCCGGAGAAAGAAATCTCTGGCTAGCAACCAGATGCCTGGTGGGTTGGTGAGTAGCCAGTCCAGGTACGGAAAGACCTGAATGCCCTTAAGTCTCAGGTGGGCCACTACAACTGCCATGACCTTGGTGAACACCCTGGGAGCTGTGGTGAGACCGAAGGGTAGGACTCTGAATTGATAATGACTGGCCCCTAGCCGAAAGCAGAGGAACCTCCTGGATCGCCTGTCCATCAGAATATGGTAGTACGCATCCTTAAGGTCTATCGAGAACAACCAGTCTTCCTCCTGCAGGAAGGGCAGGATGGAATGAAGCGTGACCATCCAGAATGTTTCCTTGGCAATGAACAGTTTCATCGTAGGCAAGTCGAGAATCAGCCTTGGATCCCTCATCTTTTTTGGCACCAAAAGAACCTGGAATAGATGCCTGATCCAGACTGGTCTGGGGGTACGTGCTGGATGGCTCTTTTTTCTAGTAGTTTTTGTATTTCCATGGCTGCGGCCTCCCTCTGAGTGGGTGGGACATCTGTGAGGCGACTTGTGTAAGGGGGTTTGTTTATGAAGGGAGTAGAATAGCCTCTGGAAATTATTCGCAGCACCCAGCGTTCTGTCGTGATGGACTCCCATTGGGCTAGGTGCATCGAAATATGCCCCCCCCCCAACTGCCTCCAGAGAGGAGCAGTCGGGTAACCCCTCAGGGTTGTTGTGTGGGTCACTCTGAAAAAGGTTCACGTGACCTGAAGTTCCTCAGCCTCCCTCTGCCTCTGGGCCGGTGTCCACCTTGTCCCCCTCTGCCTCTGGGGGAGGAGGAGTCCTGAGCTTTTTGGGACTGCTGAGTTTTCCAGAACCGTCTTTCTCGCTCTGGACAAGTGTATTGCAGACAGTCTTCCTGAACAGGGTGGAACCGTCAAAGGGTGCATTAGCGAAGGATCCCTTGAAGGGTTTCGAGAAGTCGCAAAGACGGAGCCAGGCATGACGCCTTAAGGCGATGCCGGACCCGCTAGCCCTAGTGGCTTCCTTAGTGGCATGAGAGAGTAAACGCATGTACATATTAAACACAGACTTGAGAGTGGCCATACGAGCCGAGAAGGTCCGTTTATCCTCGGCCGGCATGGACTCCGGGGGAGACTCAGCGTACTCTTTCATGAGGTCCCGCTGCAGTCGAATTACATGGGCCAAGTAATTCATCGCTGTTATAGTAAAGGGGGCTGAAGCAAAGTCCGCTTTCCAAGATGGTCCATAGCCCTGGACTCCTTGTCTGGGGGGTGGACCAAGGAACTTCCTTGGGCGAGTTCCTTTTTTCTGGCCGCCGCCAGCACCATGACATCAACCGGGGAACCTTTGTTTCAAGAAGCTCTATCTGCCGGTGGACTCAGTATTTTGTCGGGTCTTTTGGGTATAGGCTCCACAGTGTCCGGTTCCCTCCACGCTCTTGTGGTGATAAGGTCCACCAGAGGGTCAGCTGGGGGGGACACCCAAGAGGTAGATGGGCCTGTGTCGAACGCCTCCAGAAATACCGACTCGTCAGAGGAAGGTTTTTGGGCGGACCCCCCCCCCCCCCAAGCGAAGGATTTCCATAATGTCTCCAAAGGAGACTTCTTCGGGTGGTGATTTGGGTGAACCTTCCTCTTCCTCCAAGTCGGTATCCTCAGTGAGGGCCTTGGGGGAGTCCAAGTGCCTCCTTTTACACGGGCGTTTGTGAGGGACCTCCTCGGGTGGACTCTCTGGGGAGGGCTCACAAATGGTTTCTTGTTCCTCCAAGGGAACTGTCTGGGGCGCAATGGACACAGGTTGTCCCTGGGGGGACTGGGTGACTGAAGACCAACCCAACTGCGAGGGAGCAGGGATGGACCCCAAGGACAGAGTGAGGGATCTCGATCCTCCAGAGAGAACCCTCTCCATGGCGTCGAATGCCGAGGGAGACCCAGCATCCCTGAAACTGGTAGCAGAGACCCTCTGATCCGACGAAGGGATCGGAGCCGAAGCTGGAACTGTCGGACCTGACGGGACGGTATGCCCCGACCAAAACAGAGCCGATGACACACTCATCCCCCCCGATCTGATGCCCATCTCTCGGCTCCGAGAGCTCTGATCCGAAAGCGGATCCGACAGACTCGAGGACATGGCCGGCGTCTACGCCGAAGGCAGCATCGGCGCCGACCCACTGACTCCAGGGCTTCTCGGATCCATAGACTCCGATATCCGATTGTGGATCGGAAAAGGAGCTATCGGGGTGAAAAAAGGAGACGAACTCCTCGCACCGGGAAGGGGGGGGGGGTCAGCAATACCCCCATCTGCATTTGAGTTTGTAGAAACCTTCGCATCATCCGATCCATGTCTGCTTCAGAGATGCTTCTGGTTGATCTGGAGGACGCCACCAACGCCGGCCGGGAGAGCAGACGTGAAGACTACCTCGAGGGTGGTCTAGCCTCCTCCGGCTCTGGAGAAAAACGTGGTGGACGGAGCCGAGGAGAGGATGGCCTGGGAACTTTTACTGGAGACAAGATAACTTTAGCAGGAGGGCCCGTTGGATCTAACTCGGCCTGTCGCTTGTGGCCCCTCTCTCTATCTTTATCCTTATCCACATGTCTGTCTGTATCCGTGTGCTTTTCTTTAATCTTCTTGGCCTCTTTCGCTCCCTATGGTAAGGTGGGAAGGTGAGTCCTGGACAGGGGAGAAGGGCCAGAAGGCTGAACAGCCACAGCCGTGGCTGGTAAGGAAGCTGAAGAGGAAGAAGCAGAAGTTGATTCTGCGGGTAGAAGACCCGCCAGAATTAACTTATTCCTGCGATCCCACAAGGCTCGGGGGTCGAAGGCCGCACAAATCTTGCAGCCGGAAGACAAATGGGCCACCCCCAAGCAAACTACACACAGTGTGACCATCAGCTGGAGACAGCTTGTGGCCACACTCTGTACACTTAGAGAAAGTCACTTTCTGACATTCTAAAGAACACACGCACACGACTGGCGGAAAGGAAGGCCTACACTAAAAGAAAGTTTTCAACTTTCAAACATGGAAAAGCCTAATAAGTATCTTGGCCAATTAATAATTTACCTCAAAATTGTCAAAAAGGGCGCGCACAAACCAAGTTTTAGAGAAAAAAACCCTAACACTTGCCTGGAGCTCCAGAATCCCGTGCTGGCAAAGCCGCAGCAAACGGGATCTGAGGATTGGAAGGAGGTTGCAGTGCAGTATGGGTAGGGGGGAGGAGATCTTTTAGCTTGGTATGCTGCCGGCTCAGATCCGAATCGGATCCATAACCCACAGGTTGCTGATCAAATGAAGTTAACTACTTCAGATCAATTGATTCTTGAAGGCGTTACTGAAAACCTCCATTTTCTGAAGCTGTTTCCCCTGCTTCTTCTTCATTAAAGTTGGAGAAGTCTGAAAAAGTAGGGAAACGTCTTTCTACTGCTCTGAAATCCTCATCAAAGCTGAAATCGAAACAACCAAAACTGTTCGCTCTGACTAAACCTACAGAGCAGGCAGAGACAGTAGGATCCAAGACCTTTTTCTGTGCAGAAAGAACCGTCGGCTCCGAAGCCAACTGATATTGAACCCTTGGCTTCGAAATCCTCCTTGCCTTCAGAGTTTCGATATCAGAGCCAATTACTTCCTGGCTGCCTTCTCCATTCCTAACTAGACCCAGGTCTCCTATACCTTCTACCTGGTCAACCAGGAGTGCAGAGGCTCCTAAAGACACCTGGTCTGGACAGGTTATTTTTGGATCCGAACCCAAAAGGAGTCTGAACAGACACAATCTTCCCATTTGGTGCCTGTTCCTCCTCCGATCCATCCTGCGGTTTTGGAGCTGGAAGATTCTGACATCCAGCTTGAGTCTGTATCAGATCTAGGACCTGTTGGCTACCCAGGTCAGATATCTGCCCAGTGTGTTCTTGCCTAGTTGGAGCAGGAAACCTCTGGGAGCTGACGCTCTCTGGTCGGGTCCTCAGAGCCAGCTCAGATCTCCTCAGATCCAATCCTGCCCCTCGGGGCCTCTGCGTGGATGTTTGACTCCTACCTGAGCTTTGGAGCCACTGATCTCTGCTCCATAGGTTCTTCCAGTTCCGACGACTTCTTTGTTGGGTCCGGGGAGTACTTCAGAGTGGGGGGTGGTCTGCCTTTGAGGTTATGAGGAGTGTGATGACTACTCAAAAGTTTAAGGCACAAACTTCCTTGGATGATCTTCCCTCATTGGTGCAGATGTCTTTGCCTACTCTCACCCATCCACAGGACTGCAGGGATCCCAGGCCTGAGGATGCTCCTCAGGAGACTCCCCCTTTTCTGAAACATCTCCATAATACCCGACTGAGGAAGTCCTTCGGAAGAGAACATGCAAGAGGAAGCATCTCTACTCCCCTGAGGAGTCCATCACGTCCGATACCAGCCTCAATGAAGCAGAAAGGGTCCCCACGGTCGCTTCCTGAGGACATCTCCTTTGGAGACATCCTAGAAATTTTGAAACAGAGGTTGGCTGGCAGTCCTCCTCCCCTTCGGCAGATGAGTTAGTGTACCTGAAGGCCTTTGGGTCTCGCCCTTCAACCTCTTGGGTGACCCCTCCTTCTGATGAGCTTATTCAGTTAATCTCTCAGAAGGCTTGGGAGACCCCAGATTCTATAGAACCCACTTCTAGGAGGCCAAACAAATGTACTACACCTCCAAAGGATCAGGCTTTCCTAACTAATGATGTAGCTAATTGATGCCATGGCCATGGTGGCAGCACGAGAAAGGATTCCAGGACTATGGATAGGTAAGGGGAGCATGTCTCTATCAGCGGCTTTTACCTTACAGTTGCTGAAATACGTGACCCATTTCACTAAACTACAGAGGGATCTGTTAAAGGAGCCATCAGATTCCCTCCAAGGAGCTGTAGCTGATGCCATCTCAGATAAGGTCAGTGCATAGCTCACTACCCTCATTTCGGTTGTCAACTCATCCATGAGACTGGTTTCATATGCAGTAGATGGAGTGATTAGGGCAGCAGGTTTAGGCATCTTTATCAGGAGGCAGGTCTGGATGCGCCTTTGTGATTTCGCGGAGCCCTTCAAGTCTTCCTTTTTTTAATCCTGCCATTGATGACTCATCCCTCTTTGGACTTGAAGTGAAAGAAACTCTATCCAGGTGTGAACAGGAAGGTAAGACCTTGTTTGCCACTGGAGTACATTTTTCCTCACCAACCAGACCTTTTCCTAAGGGGGCAGAGAGGTAGCGGAAAGATGTGGTTTAAGAAATCACAAAGGGCTTACCAGGTCACACAAGGTACAAGTTTCCTCAGGGGCAGGGGAATGACAATAATAGAGGACGCTGCCCTTGTGGCAGCGGAAGCATGCAGAATCAGCGATCCAGAGAAACTTTAATTCTCGGACCCTTCCAGCGCTGCTGGAGGAGTGCCCTATTGCTTGCCTCTGAAGGTATTCGGGGGGGGGGGGGTGATTGTCTTTGCACCATGATACCTGGCAAAAGTTAATGAAAGACGCAAGTGTACAGGACATAGTGTCCTAGGGTAATACAAAATCCCTTCTCCTGCCCCACTCCTGTAAAGTCCATTCTAGATGTTTCACCCAGTCAAAAGGAACAAGCAACATTAGAAATTCAAAAGTTGCTAAGAAAGAGTCATCCAAGAAGTCCCCGTAGACCAGAGAGGATCCAGAACTTACTCAAGATTCTTTTTAGTTCCAAAAATAATGGGAGACTGGAGACCAATCTTGGATCTCAGCAAACTGAACAAGTCTGTAAAAAAGACCAATTTCTGGATGGTAACACTGCAGTCAATACTTCCATTTCTGGAAAAAGACATTTGGATGTGCTCTGTAGACCTTCAGGATGCGTACTACCACATTCATATGGAAAGGTGATCCAGAAGGTTCTTGCTCTTCCAGCTAGGAGCCAATCACTTCCATTTTCGAGCTCTGCCCTTTGGTCTCACTACAGCCCTCAGGGTGTTCACCAAATGCATGGCAGTAATAGCGGCTCATTTGAGATGCCGAGGATTCAGTGCGTTTCCGTATCTGGACGACTGGCTCATAACTGCCTCAACCAGGCATCATCTGCTACAAGCCAGGGACTATAGACTTCAGCTTTGTTTCCCTGTAGGCATTACCATAAATCATGACAAATCTGCTCTAGAACCATGTCAAAACTTAATATTTATAGGAGCAGAGATAAATACAACTACACTGACAGCAAGACTCACTAAAGACAGAGTTGACTATCTCCGCCTTCATATTAAACTGTTAATCAGGAAGACACGAGCACCTGCAAAACTGATTCTTCAGGTTCTGGGGAAGTTGGTAGCATCTGTAGTACTTATTCCCCTAGCTCGTCTGCATATAATAATTCAGTGGTTACTTTCCACACAATGGTCAATCCTAGATCTACCAGTGTAGCACAAGATTCTCATAACCAACTTGTGCGAAAAGGATCTCCAGTGGAGGATTCACTCTCCTTTAGTATCTCAAGGCTATCCCTTCATCCCCCCTCAACCCCAAGCCACGGTGACCACGGACTCTTCCCAGATAGGGTGGAGGAACATTATCTAGGGAAGACGGTCCATGGCATCTGGCAGGAACACTAGCCTCACTTGCACATAAATGTCCTAGAGATGAGAGCGGTGCTCTTGGTGTTGCAAGCATTTCAGGACACCCTCCCTCTAAGAACGATAGCAGTTCAGTCAGACAACATGTTAATAGTATGGTACATAAACAAGCAGGGAAGAACCAAATCTTACCCCCAGCCCGTGTCGAGAAGCTCTAAGGGTTTGTCAATGGGCAATGGCCTCCAACCACATCCTAGGGAAACCCAGCGTGATTGCAGACAAATTGAGCAAAGCCATATTATGGCTGCATAAGTGGTCACTGAATCAGAAAGTTGCAGGAGAGATTTTCCAGAAACTGGGCCAGCCTTGCTGCGATCTCTTTGCATCACCCGCCAATGCCAAATGCACCAACTACTTTGCCCTAATCCCTCCCATGGGGGAGTCACCAGGGGATGCACTTGTTCACGATTGGCCTCCAGGACTCCTCTATGCTTTCCCTCTGATTCCCAAGTTTATACAGAAAGCAAGCCAGTTGGAGACTATGATAATCCTGATTACCACCTAGTGGCCTCGTCAAATCTGGTTTCCCTTCCTTCAGTCTCAGCTCGTGGATGAACCATGGATTTTGGACCCTGTTCCAGACCTTTTGACTCACCCATCGGGAAAGGTACATCCCAGCCTACATAGCCTCAATTTGCAGCTTAGCTGCTCCGACTCCCCTGATTGCCAGGTCTCCTCTTCTTTCCTCCCCAGTCAAACATATTCTGTTGTCTTCCCGTAAAACTTCTGCACAAAGATTGTACCAGAGTAAATGGAATAGGCTTGTAATATGGGCAATTGATAATCAGACCCTTTTTCTGTGTCCACACATTCTATTCTGGAATTTCTAAAGAAACTTTTTCATGAGGGAGCTGCTGCTTCTACTCCTAGTCCAACTAGCAGCAATTTCAAATTTTCTTGTCTGAGAAAACTGTTCTACAATTATGTCGCATAGAGTCTGTAAGGCCGTTTTGAAAGGAACAACGATAAGACCCCCATATAAAAATCCAACTCCTCCCTGGGATCTAAATTTCATATTGACAAACATTATTTGTCCTCCCCTTTGAACCTTCGGCCACATGTGACTTAAAATTTCTGTCTAGGAAAACGCTCTTCATTACCTCAGCTAAAAGAGTTTGAGTTGCAAGCCTTGTCTGTTAAACCCCATACCTAGTTTTTCATAAGGACAAAATGTCTTTATGCACTAATCCTTCCTTTCTCCTAAAGGTTGTGTCAGAAAGTAAACTAAACCAATCTATTGAGTTGCCAGTTTTATTCCCAAATTTTCCAAAACAAGGGTGAATACTCTTTTCATCTTCTGGATGTTCATAGACCATTACGTTTTTACTTTCACAGAACTTCAGAATCTAGGAAATCAGATTAGCTCTTTATTTCTTACTCTGAGATTAAAAAAGGTCAACCAGTTTCAAAAGTTACCTTATGTAGATGGCTCACTTTTTAAGTATCCTACATCTACGGCTCTAGGAACAGAACTCTTTCTTTCCCTGTTAAAGCTCATTCCACCAGGTCTATAGCTACATCTGCTGCTTACCCTTGGGTAATATCTGTTCTGCAGCCATGTGGGCCAAACCTTATACTTTCATTATTGGTTACACACTGGATTTGGCCTCCAGGAGTAGAGCCTCCTTTGGTTTTATGGTTGTGAGGAATATTCTCCTATGAGCCACCCAAGAATCAGGTTGCTTGGGACACGGTCCTATCCGTGAGAATAAAGGTGAGATTGACAACAACACACAAAGAAGTTATGTACTTACCATAATGTTCCATGCTTGTTGTCCATCTTGACTTTTATTCTCACAACCCACCCTCCATACACCCTGCCTATACTCCTGGGAGACGAAGTAGTTATTGGGTTGATGGATCGCCATAGCCTCAGAAATCCCAATTATGTACCTATGTACTTTAAGTATTGATCCATGTAAGAGAAGTTTTGCTCAGTTGTATGATTTCATGGTGGGCAAACAAGATCTGAGGAGTTTAGGGAACTGCATTATGGATAGGGAAGGATGCCCATGAGCTTTGCTGAAGACCTCGAGCTTTTGGAAAGGCCGAGACTGGTCTGACACATCGGATCCGACCCATCAGTGAGAATAAAAGTCGAGATGGACAACAGCCATGGAACATATGGTAAGTATATAACTTCATTTTTTATAACAAAAAGAAAGTACAACTGCCAGGACCTGTACAAGCACATTCTACGAGAGTAATAGCTGCTTCCACCGTCTTCCATGCCAGAGCTTCTATAGATGATATATGTGCAGCGACTACTTGGGCATCCCCACATACCTTTTGTACTCATTATAAGCTGGATATGGTCTCTAGGGGAATGAGCATCTTTTGGTTCAATGGTTCTCAGGAATATTCTGTCAGACCTCTCAAGATTTTGGTAACTGAGGACTCTGTCCTCCAGTCAAGGATTAAGTGAAGATTGACAACATCAGATAAAGAAGTTATGTCTTAGCATAATGTTCCATCTGTGTTGTCGATCTTCACTTATCCTTGACATCCCCACCCTCCTTTCCCCTGCCTTTTGGGCTTCTTGGTGGAACGGATCTAATCCTACCGACTGGATTATTCCTTTATGAATATTGATATGGTCTCTGATCTGTTATTTTTTTTGTCTGTCACTATCTTATGCAAACTTGATCTGAAGAAATATTGAGATGAGCATTCTGGGTAGAGCTAAGCTTGAGAGTTTTTGGAAGGCATGAGCTGGAATAACGACCAAGGTGGTTCCGAGATATGGAACTGAATTCACCTTCAAGGATATGTGAAGATCGGCAACACAGATGGAATGTTATGGTAAGACATAACTTCTTTTTATTGTTGAGCTGTAGTAAGGAAAAGTGCCTCCTAGCTCAGAGTATGTTCAGAAGTCTGTGATGGAGTTTATAGTGAAGATGCAACTTTAATTCTTCAATAGTGATGATGGTTTATTGTGGATATAGTTACAGTTTCTGACATTCACATTTTAACATTCTTATAGCATCTGCAAGTGTTTAAAGAAGTTGGGTGTCTCTTTGCAATCATATCTTATAGCACTTGTGTCAGCACGGTGCACACACAATGCTAAACACCCACATGCTTATATATTGACATGTATGTACAGTAAATGTTAAAAGCAATCACTTCATCACTGTCAAGCAATGAATATTATTTACAAAATTTACACTTTTGCTTCAGGTTTTTGAGGTGTATGCGGAATAGTGTGTGCCACCAGCAGAGTAGTTTGAATTAGATATTAGAAGCAGTTTTTTATTTGCTGAGTGAAGAGGCATGTTTGAGGAGTGTTGAAGGATCTGATTTAGGCTAAGGCATTTTTTTTTCAGATTTGTGAAATAAACCTATTTGGATAGGACATCATTCTTGACCTGTTTCTTACAAATATGGCAACCTCTTCCAATACTTCTGTGGTATTTCCTTCTGCAATGAAGTCTAAGCATAAAAGTGTGACTTTCAACTTCCAGAAGATCCTGCAGCAAACCCCACTGAATTTAAGGACTACAGACATGCCAACCTCAACTTACGGAAAAATGTAAGAATTCACTTATGACTACACCTCCCAAGACCATAATACAGCAGTAGGCTTCACTAAAGAATTTCACACTTATTAAAAAAAATTCAGAGAGATAACCATGCTTACCAGAACCAAGGTATCACGGGAAATTCAAAAACAGACCTTCCTCATCATCCACTGCCCTAAAGAAACTATACAATAGAAGAAAGGAACTCCTTAAATTATTTAGTAGATCCAAAACCCATTTTGTCAAGGATAAGAAACCCACTACCAGGTCCACTAAGAGTCCACAAACTGAGACCAACCTCTGAAGCCAAAGATAATTATAAATCCTCCTCCAGCTGTGATAGAAAACCAAAAAAGTATCTTACATTATTCAGAACGTTTTCATAATGAATCCTCCTGTTCTGACTTAAATTATATTGCCAATATCTTTGTGATCAAATTTAGTAGCACCCCTGAGACTTCTATACAAAGCCCAAAGTATCTGAATCCCTTACTGCCCCATCTCTAAAGATCATTTACTGAAAGTGCTAACAAAGACCCAAGATGCTTCCGACAAGGAACCTGACAGTATATCCGGTTACTAAAGCCAATAGTGTTAAACATGCCCTTACATACACATTCTGCAAACTGTTTTTAATTTAGCAGGATGAGTGGAGTGCAGCAGTGGTGAATACCCCTCCATAAGGATGGCCTTACAACAGGCTCTGGTAATTAAAGACCTATCAGCCTTACAAGCTTCATTTGCAAAGTCATGGAACATAGTACAATTGAAGTCAAGCAGTAAACATGGTCCCCAAGAGTTTGGTTTTGTCAAGGTCAGAGCAGTCTATTTAATCTGGTAAATTTATTCAAAAAAGTTATGGAGGCTGTAAATGGTGGCCATGCAGTGCACGCAAAGTATCTTGATTTGGCTAAGGTCTTTGACAGTATTCCCCATGCTGTCATCATACAAAAGCTGAATACTTTAAAAATCATTCCATTTGTGATGAGATGAATAGTAAACTGGCTGAAAGGCAGAACTTGCATGGTGCGAGTAATAGGTGTCTCATTAGAATGAAAATGACCATTGGTGTCTCTCAGGGCTCAATTCTGGGAACACTCCTTTTTATTTATTTCTTAAATCACAAAGTGAAGAGCCAAGACCTCTAGCTAATAAAGTTTGCTGCTGATTGCAAATGGTTGGGAGGGGGGGGGGGTTAATTTACTCTATGACCCAAATCCTACAGAATGAACTCACCTTAGTAAACTCTTCAAGTATTAAATGTGTTCAAATTATATGCTAAAAAGTGTAACTTTTATCACATTTGTAGACAACCCCTCCTTTCATCATACTGTCTAGACAGCACACCTCAACAAAATGAAAATGTAGTTAGGGACCTAGGTACTTTGTTTAGCTCCCTCTCTTTTGACCATCGTATAACACATTGTCAGGAAATTCTTTTATTTACCCAGCTAATTGCCAGAGGAGTGTCATTAAGATCCCAAGAGGTAATCAAACCCTCGTATACTGCATTGAACAGGTCAGTTATCGAATAAAGTACCCCTATTGGGATGTCTCATTTAATTCTATCAAACAATTTAGAAAGATCCCAAAGGTTCCCAACCAAAAAGATCACAGCGTGAAGTTTGTGAGCTGCTGAGAGAGTCTGGAAGCTCTATTGCTTCATTCAATGTCTTACAGACTTTTGAGGGGAGATTTCTCTCTCTCATACTGTGCTGTTAGAAATCCAGTTGTCTTGGATCACCTGTTTTTCTCACCAAGTTCAGTATCTCCACCAGTACTTGGACAAGAGACCTAAATCTTCATTAGCAGATACAATATGAAGGGGGACAGGTTTTTAGCTTTGCATAGTCAAAACCTTTAGAATAAACTTCCCCTGTGTGATAAGCAGCGCTACCCAATATCTTCCTTTAAACATAATCTAGACGACAGGATTAGTATTCAAAGAATTACTCCAGGATTGACTGATACAGCTTTCCTGAAGAAAGGAAGTGCTTCCTGAGAGAGAGAGTACTGGCAAGGTGAAAATGGTTATTAGACTTGAGGCCTTGGAATGCCTATAAATGTATTATTCTTGTGTAGCTCATTGTCTGAGTCACTTAAGCATGTTCCCAAAAGGAAACCACACCACATAGGATTCTGTAGCAAATATCACTGTATATTTGTGGTTAGGGACAGGGAGCTACTAGTGTAGAGGACGTTTGAAATTTTCCAGGGTCTTTCTCAGTGTTGAATTGTTGAGGGCTGTTTTTTAAGGTCTTGAACAGGCTGGAAGGGCACCCCGTTTTTACTGAGTTTGACTGAAAGTTGCAGAGTTTTGATAAGCTTCTGCAAATGTACAGAGTGCAGTTTGGAGTTCACTTCTGATGTGCATAAGGTGGTATAGCTATCAGTGTACTAGAGATCAATAATGGAAACTTTGGAAATGTCTGATTGCATAGGTCCATGAATACAGAATAGATAAATGCTCTGTAATCGTTTTTGGTCCCTGTGAAAAGTGTGTTTTTATTGTGGGTTAGAATGGTTGGTAGGTGAATAGGGTGGCAGTGCTATCTGTCCTTCACTTGTTTTGATGTGTAACTGATTCATATTTGAAGAGTTGTATTCTGTGCTGGGAGTCATCTGGTTATGCAGAAGCTTCCAAACCTTAATGCATTAAAATCTTGCTGGCACTTTCTGCAGTGTCATGGCTGATGTAGTTAGTGGCTTTTGTTAGGTCAAAAAAGCAATGTGTAAGTCTATATGATAATCTCAATTCTTTCTTTGGTTCCTGCTATCAGACAGTGAAAAGTTCTTCATGTGCTGTGAGGACTGTAAGACTCCAGAAGGCACTGCATTTCTGGAAAGTGGAGTGAAGTGACTGAGAACATTGCAGTTTTGGTTGTAATTATAATCTTTCTTAATGTATAAAAAAAGCAAAGAAGGTAGGGCTAAATGAGGCAGTGTAGGAGGGTGGGTCAGGGTTAAATGGGGCAAGTTACATAGGCAGCATAGAAAAACAAAATAGGGTAAATGGGGAATGTAGAAAGGTGGAACAGATATATGTAAGGCAGTAAAGGAAGGTGGGGCACATTTGAATGGTTTTGTTCTGATTGTTCATTAATGATCAGCCATTTAGTCTCTCAAACGTAATGTAATCTATATCCTGACATTGTGGTGCTTTTAAGAGCACATACATCCTCCACACAGTTTTGCCTAGCCCTATAAAATTACTTCAGTACTATGTGGAATTGTCTGTCAGAAAACATTCCGTAAACACTAAACTTTGTAGTTATGACAAAAAAGCTACCTGTGCCACTTTTATCTGTTAAGGATCTAAACATTTAGAAATTCTAGTTGGAAGCCATTAGAACTACACTGGACCACATCATCTACTTTAACAAACCTGTAGAATTGTAAATTAGCAAAGTGCTGAACCATTTGAAACTTCTTACAAAATAGTGCATTTACTGACAATGGAGGCAAAGCATTCTGTTGCATTTGTGCCCAGGCTAATTATCTACTGCCAGTTATGGCATTACATTTACTATACAATACAGATATCTTACAAACTGCAGAGAATACATTAAGGTTGGTCTACCTGGCTGATAAACAGCATCATTGTGTCACAAATTTGCTGGGCATGGTCTGTACTCGTACTATACTGCTAAGGCCTGGAACACCTAGCAAATAACATCAGGGTCAGTACCCTCCCACTAGTCCTTTAAAACCACTCTGAAAGACTTCCTAGCCAAAATATGTCTATGTTCTTGCTCAATGCCAGGATAAACTATATCCCTAAATGTGATCAAATATTTCTTCAGTGCCTTCTGTGTGGAGTCTGTATGTCCTCCCCGCGGTCGAAAGACATGTGTTGAATGGGCGTGCCTTTGTTGAAGGTTAGGCATCGGGCTGGCAACTTGATACCGTAAAAACCAACTGCCAGTCATTAGCGGACCGGAGTTCCGCTGTGGTGACCCCTAACCGGGTAAAGATGAACAACAACCTTACTTTTCCTTACTCCTCCTCCTTCACTCGCTTTCTAACGTCCATCACTTTCTCTCTTCCTCCCTGACTCTATTTAAATATGCCATAACCATGTTTATTTATTTTAAATAATAATTTTATTGGGCGGTGCAGTGGTGCAGCGGTTAACATTGTTGCCTCGCAGCAAGAGGTTCTCTTCCGGTTCAATTCTCGGGTGGGGTGCCTTGTGTGCGGAGTTTCCATGTTCTCCCTGCATTTGTGTGGGCTTCCTCCGGGTGCTCCGGTTTCCTCCCACAATCCAAAGAAATGCTTCTGGAGCGTGTCTCCCTGGGCCTCGGCTGAAAATAGGTTCTGTCCTAGTTGGACTTTCCTGGTCAACAGATATTAAATAAATAAAAAAATAAAATGTTATCACTTTATATTGCAATTCCTGTTTGTATTATACTAACTTACTTTTAATTTCTGTAAACCGATTAACAGATCTCTAAATTTAGTATTAAATCATTGTCATACAAGTTCTCTATTTTTAAACAATGTTGTCACATACATCTAATTTGATATAATTTTTTAAACTGTAGATGCTTTGTATTACTTTATAAGATTGTAAAATTATTTATTTTTAAAATGTTTTGAATACTTAGGAACATTTTCTCCTTGGACTCCTCCACCTACCCAGTTGGACTTTCCCTGTGATCAAATGTCAGTAAATAGATGAACAGTTGCCTGCTGAAGCCAGAACTACCTTTTTGTTTAGTAATTTAATGCTTAAAGTGCTAAGTGATGAGTGTTGCCCACCATTTAGAGAAAAGCTATTTATAAAACATGCCAACTACAATCTAAAAAGTCCAGCATTTGATTCTCTGTTACAAAGGCCAGGTTGCATACTAACAGTTGCTGATAGAAAGCATTTTTGTAAAGTCGTCCTTATTACCCAAAATGCTTTACCCGAAGAAGTACAAACTCTTGACAAGCTACTTGATTATTGAAAATGTTCCAAAGCACGCTTGGCTTGTTACAACTAAGTGAGAATGTGTAAATGATCCAGGATAATACATTTCTGAAAGTACTGGCTGCTTAGACTGTATGATCAGCTTAAGACCTGTCTGACCTATACGTAAATGCATATGTGAATGTGGTATAGTACTGTGACACTTTTTTTTTTATTTGTCCCCCCCCCCAGTTTTACAAAAATCTTCCGTGGGATGCTAGCAATGCCACTGTATGGGGGAGGATCATATCTGCTTTCTTGCATCACTGCCCCAGATCTGTGGGGCAATATTGCAGCAGCACATCCCTCTGGCCCAGATGTTGTGGACTGCATTTTTCACTGGGTGTCGCGCAAGTGGAGAGTCCAGGTACCTCCCTTCCCCCAGGATGGTCACGCACTGCATGCTGCTCAGTCCCACCTTCCTGCCCCAATCCCTCCATCTCCCATGCCTGCCAATCAAACACTGCTTGTCTGGGTCACAGTTAGGGCTTAACCCCTCTGTGCCAAGATTTCTTTGATTTTTTTTTTTGCAAAGGAATGACATTATCTGCATTAACTGTCACAAGTAGTATCCATATCCTCCCATTTTTAAGGGTCATTATTAAGGCAGCAGCTGAAGTGCTGTCTAGTTCTGTCTTTTGCACAAAGGAAGGGACATTTGCCAAACAAGTTATGAAAAATGGAAGTGAAGTGGAGGGGCTGGGTATAAGGCGATACTTTGGCCACCTTTGTATGTGCATGTTGGAAGGAGGAGGCTGTGTTGCCCAGACTTTACCACTAGAACAGGTAGAGGGGGGAGGAGTTTTTATTTATTTCATTGTAATTGTTAGCCAGTTAACCCTAGTTGATTCATGTGCATCTTTTTAGGGGGAGAACTATGAACACTTCTAAGTGATTTGCTCAGAATTGCACACCAGATGAAGTTAGTCAAACCTAGGACTACCTAGATGAAGCTTTTCAGCAGTTCATAGCCTTTATCAAAAGAAAGAACACAGGCAAGGAGAAAGGGGACATAGATGGCAGATGGTAAGGAATAACGCAAGAGTGACTTAGAGATTTTCAGAAAGGGTTATAGGACCTCATCTTCATTGCCATCTGCAGCAGTGTACTGTAGCTCGACAGAAGGCCTTGTACCAGAGACAGAGAGAGAGATTGCAGAAAGCATTGCACATGAGTAAGTGCAATGCAGTGCCACTTACATAGGAATTACCTTCAGCACTCTGGCAAATTCAGTGGACCGTGTCTGGTCTTTCTTCAATATTTTTGCATATTCTTATACAAGCGAAGGGTAAAAACCTTTTGCATTAAAATAGCCAAAATATCACTATAGATCAACTCTAACCACATTGTACAGTCAGCTAAGACAATAAATTGTATGGAGCTAAAATACAATGTTAACAAATGGCTTGTAAAAGTACTTAGAGTACTGTGCATACATTCAAGTTTCAGATTTCACTGGGAAGTTGAATTGCTTGCTTTATGTCTAAAATAATTTTGTATTAACCCAAAGTTCATTTCCAACCCTAGTTCTATGAAGTCTTGGAACAAAGCATGATAATCATGGAGTGTACAAGGTGCCTGGATCCAAGTGAGACAACGGCACAGGAGAAACCTCTGCTGCTGAACCTGGAAACACAGGATCTTCTTGTATTCAGGCCAAAGCAACAGGTAGAAATGTGTATTTTTATATGTTTGCATGTGTGTTGGGGATGGCGGGGGGGGGGGGTGGCTGCTTTTATGTGTACCACAGTGTCGTTAGGGAAATCATCTAAGACTGAAGATGCATTACTGAAATTTGTGGGCTTTTTTTTGTAAGAGCCTTTTTTTTTTCCTTCAGTTGTATGGTACACATAAAAGGAAGGCATCACTAAAATAAGAGACTGTGCTCCATTATTTTTGTTTTTACACAACTTTATCATAAACAGTATTCTCAATTTTCATCATACTGTGCATCTTTGTTTAGCACTGCCTTCCCCAAATCCTTCTGGTGAAGTATTGTCCGTACGTGTCCATTGCTGTGTAACTAAAATATGCCAACTTAAGAAGTTAAGAAACAAAAAATAAGTAAGAAAATTATTGAATTAATTTTATAATATTTTCCCCCACTTGACTTACCCTGTCTGGAATATAGCAAGTATAGCTCCAAGATTAGCATTCATAGTCCTCACCTATAGGACTAAATGAGGCAAGTGCATAGTTTGGCTGTGATAATTTTCCTGCCTCCCTTTTACCCATGATTATGTGGTCTAAAGGACTCAACTTGTAGATCTCTTCAGCCATTCAGCCACACAGTGTTTTACTAGCTGCCTAGCTAACGAGAATGGCCCCAGGCTGTATCTGTGTTTTTATTAATTAATTATAATTAAGTTTGTTTATTTGCATGTAAGCAGGCTTTTGTAATTCTTTCTCTGTTGAGGATGAGGGTTATGATTGTGTGTGTGTCTTTTTTGCAAACCAGGTCATTTTTTTTAATTATCTTTTAGTGAAGTTTGTGCTGTCTTTCCCCTCCCCCGTCACACTCCTAGAGAGCATATTTATAAAGTTCATAACCATTTGAGCTAAGTGACATAACTTTAGAAGGATACTATCATTTTAGATTTGCATAGTGGCGAGGACACCAAAGAATTGAAAACTTTTAAGAAATACAAATGTGAGGTGTGTATTTCCCCTCAGACCTCCAATCCACATTAGCTTGGAGAAGTCCATTTCTGCTTCTTTCAAACCATCAGCTGTTAAAGACAGTAGAAATCTTTTTGGAATTACAAAAGTTGAAAGTTACTACAGCATCCCTGCCCAACCTGTTTCTCAGCCACCCAAGAGGCCAACCTCTGAACTTGGGCCCCCCTCCCCCCCCCAGCAATTAATGTGGAAATAAGGCTTTACGCATTCACCTAGACTAATCAGTAGTGCTTATGTAGTTGTAGAGCCCCACTTGCTAACATCCAGTAGGCCCAGGCATTCTGTGCCAGATAAACTAGTGTCAGTCCTTCTATGCATGCACAACATGTCCTCAGGTGTCCTACCCTGCCAACATTAGGGTTAGTCGAACACCTTTTTTGACAAATTTTGCCATTTCATACCCCTTCATTTCTTCATTAGGTGCTATTCACATACTAGCAATCATCTGTCAGTGTCTGGGTCTGCGACTTGTACCTCTCAGCTGTACAGATTTTCACAAAAGGTCCAGATTTTTGCTGTTCTTTTTTGGTCTGTTTTTCATAAAATTTTCATTTTCTGGCAAATTAGTGGCAAATCATTAAAGATTGAAGTTAGAAACTAATGACAGACATTTGAGTTTCAGACTTCATACACTTCAGAAAATTCATGCTAATGCAAAACCTGTTATTCTATCAACTTTCTAAGTTTGTAAGAGCAATATTTAAAAATTGTCCCTATTTTTGGGCATTTGTCCCACTTTTATTTATGTCTTTGTCCAGATTTCCTAATGTTAGAGGTTGAGAGATATGGTCAGCATTGAGGGAATATTTTTTGGTTGGCAGTGGTGTTATGTTTGGGCTCACTGACTCTGACAATCCTGATATATCAGCTCAACTTTTGGTACACAGTATTTTGACTTCAGGCTTCTCAATGAACCATGGAGGCTGTCTTGACCAAGAGTTAACTCCTTGGAGCTGAAGTTGATACCAGCTCTGTTGAGGTCAGCCATACTGTCCCCAGGCTCGGTATTCCAGTGGTCAACCTCAGTGTGGATGAGACTGTTTGTGTGGAGGCAGCCTGGCCTTCTACCTGTCTACATTTGGTTCATTGACTCAAGTTGGTGCTGGCCCTGACAGTGCAGGCTACTATGTGTGGATGCCTTCCAATGTGGATCTTGACCACAGTGCCACCTGTGGAATTGCACTTCACCGTTGATGCGCATCCACTCTGCTACTGGTAAGCCTGGGGCGTTGTCAGCTTGAGTCTTCCCTGACTGCAATTTTTTTTTTGAAGCATTACCTTCTTTATTAAATCTTAATTGTAACAGCATAGATGCACATAAATTAATAGGAAAAATTGTGATATTTCTTACTGTTTTCATGCAACATACATATTTTCTTTTTAACAATCTCATTCACTCCTAACATTACATAAATCACTCAGTTCCTTTCTACTAGCAGTTTTTAGGAAAGGCAGGTCAAAAGGAAGCACTTAGACTTGTCACCCAGAGTCTTCTGACTGGATGAGGAGCCACCCCCTTCATTTCTTCCAGATGACCCCAAGTTTGGGGAAATCCTAGAAATGATTAAGGCAAAGGTAAGCTGAGCCCTGCCCACCTTTGCAATTGAAACTTAGACTGGAGGAGGTTTTCCAGTTGCCCAAGTTGTCTTCTTGAGGTCCCCCTTGATAGGATCATAACAGTTGGTGGCAGTTACCCTAGAAGTGCTCCAATGAAGTTTCTGCAATTCTAAAGAGGTTATACAGGATAATCTGTATCCCTAAATTTGGAAATCTCTGTCTTGTACCCTGAGGTTGTGACTGTGGCTACTCCTAGGAAAGCTCATGCACCACAGACCCTAGCCATCCTTTCTCATAATAAGGAACTGTGGTCTTTGAATTGCTTTAGAAAGAAAATTTGGTCATTGACCTTTACACTGAGAGCAATTTTATTTTTATTTTACATTTGATTACCGGGAAAGTCCAACTGGACAAAAATCCCTTTTTTTTTTTTGCGAAGGCCTGGGGAGACAATTTCCACATTTAACACATAACAATTATAATTACAAATACAAGGTTTACATATACATGATTTGACATTTGTGTTAAGCATACAGCATTGGATAAAAATGCATTCATGTAAATATTCTTATTAATAGCATTGTTCAATAGTCTAGTACAGGAAAGGAGCTAATTATTCTTGGATTTCTTCGTATTTTTTTTTTTAATCAGGAAAATGAGTGACTTCTATAGAATGTAAACCATGTATTATTAACAATCGGTGGGTGATCAATTTTCATAGGTATGCTACAGTGCCTGATAGCCTGTAGTAGGAGGAGCTAGAGTATAGGTACTGGAACAAAATTGCCACTTAAGGAGAATAGCTTTGCCATAGTCCTTGAAGGGTCTATATTATATGAACTAAAGTTCATATAATCGAATGCTGTAAACAGTGAAAATGGCAGACTTTGAACCCTTTATTGTGGGGGAGCTGTGCCCCCCACACCCCCTGCTAATTATAGAGCAAATTTCCCGATCTTCACTGTACCGCGATCTCACAAAAACACATCGATGAACGGCATTTTTGTGTGTACAGCTGTTTGATATAAGGTTAGGAGTCGGGCTGTCAACTCAGCACCATAAAAATCTACTGCCAATCATTAGCGGACCGGAGTTCCGCTGTGGCAACCCTTAATCGGGAAAAGCCAAAAAGACCAACAACATTCTTCTAATAGGAACCCTCCTTGAATACACGCTTTAGATTGTAATAAAAATGGGTAGAAGTATGTTTAAAGGTGAGATGTGATCTGATTTATGTGAGGAACTAGTATTACCTAGATAAAGAGTGTTCAGTATTTGTGTACAGGAGTATAGCCATGCATTGGTTAAGTGAGACTTGAGAGTTATTTTGAAGCGAGTTAAATTAGTAATAGATGTTATTTCTGATGGTAAGATGTTCCAGATTTTAGCTGTGTAGCTTGAGAAAAGGGAGTTGTTTGATTTATTGCTAGCTTTGGTAACATTACCAAGGATTTGCTACTCAAGCGAAGTACACGTTTGTTAGAGTAAGGAGTTAATAAGTTTTGAAGTACTGGCATTTTTTTTAGAGTGGTGCAGGATCTTATGTGCCAAGCACAGTTGGTAAGTTATTAGTTGACTGAGTTCTACCCAATTAATTTGTTTGAAGGCAGTGCAGTGATGTATCCTAGAGCTAGTGTCAGTTACAAATTTTGCAGTTTTGTTATAGCAGGTTTCTAATTTGTCTAAATCTGATTTCCTAAGCTTTGTGAGAACTGGCAATGCATAGAGAAGAGTTGTGAGATAAGAGGTGATGTTCATAGTGTTTCACTGTTGCAGTCATTACAATTGGGTTATCCTGCTGGCAGGCTACCCGCAGTTGGCCCGAGTTCCAAAGTCTAGGTCCGGCATCAGTTGCTGTTGCCTCCTCCCTGACGTCAGAGCGCCAGGGGTATAAAAGATGCAGCCGACGCCATTTTCTTCAGTCTTTCTTGCCGTGCAGTGCCCGAAGCAAAAGCAGTTCGCAGGTGCCGGTTGACCGACTCCTGAGATTTTCAAATTTGAATTTCAGATCCGAAGTCTTCATTAAAGCTAAGAACCCCGTTTGGGAAACTTTTTTCTTGCTCCAGACCGATGTCAGAAAAAGTTAATAATTGTATTTCTTGTGGGAAGCAAATACCTGGTAAGGATTTTCATTCTTACTCATTCCTTGCCTAGGCCCTGACAACGACATTGCTAGTTGTCGGTGGCAGAAGATTCAATTATATAATGCCGTCGGAACAGCCGACTACCGGAGTTTATAAAAAGCGCAAAGAAAAAGAAAAGGACAGGCATCCGAGGTCCAAAACAGACGAGACTTCCGCTAGGCCTGTCGCCGGTTCTCAGTAAGGCACTTTCGCAGCCCCTGACGCTCGCTACCTCAGAGCCACAGGCCGCTTCCGACTCCCACGTGGAGCCAACTAGGCCTCTGGAATCTCAAGGTATTGGACACTCAAACTAATCCCTCAGATGGGTCCGGAGCCGCTGAGCAGGCATCGGCTTCTGAGGGTGTTTTCAGGCCTACACAGTTATATGTGAAACCAGCTTCAGCTTCAAAGGCAAAGACTAAGGCAGCTCTAAAGACAAAGAAACAAGTACAGCATTCTCCTGGACAGGCCTCCATGCCTAAAAAACAGATGCTTAAAACAGCCGAAGACCTAATTACTTTCATCAGGGGTTCCCATCCCCCTCCTGATAAGAGGCCTAGGCAAGAGATAGAATATGAATCTTCAGATCAGGTTTCCATTTCCTCTGATTCCTCTTCTGAACAGGAATATACTCTTCCTCCCTATGAGGATTCTGATGCTGAAGAATCTATGCCTTCAGCCTCTTCTCCTGAGGATTATTCTTTTGGGGAGACCCTGCATACTATGAGGGAGCATTTCCACTGGGAGAGCCAAGATTACTCTGAATCCAAGAAAAGGCTCAGAGACTTCCTTTTATTACCTCAGCACAGGCCCATTGCTATTCCTCCTGTTTTAGACATTGTAGATGATGTATTTTCAGAGTCCGGTCTGTCTCCTGACTCTTTACCACCAGCTCCTGTTAAGCCAGACAAGATACTACAGGGTTCCTGACTCACATAAATTTCTTTATAAAAACCCTGCTGCTGACCCAGAAACTATCTCTCAGGGTCCCAAAGGGGTCAAGGCTTCCACTGCAAAAAAACCTGTCCCCTCTGATAGGGAGTCAAGGGCCCTGGACAGACGGGGGAAAAAGATTTATACTTCTGCTACCTTGGCTGTAAGAGCTTTAAATTGTCAGTTTCATATGCTTAAATATCAGCAATATCTTATGTCACTGCTTAAACAGAAAATATTGACAAATTCAGAATGTGCAGAAAACAAAGAAATGCAGGATTTATTGCATGCAGCTGAACAAGTGGGAAAGCATACTTTGCAATATGGTTTTGATTCTCTAGAGGCCTCCTGCAAGGCCGCTGTTACGGGTTCTGTCATTAGGAGACATGCTTGGTTAAAAGAACAGAATCTGCCCGATCATGTTAAAGCAAAACTATTAGATGCTGCATTACAGCATGATACCTTGTTGGTGTTAAAGCAGAAGAGGTGTTGAAGAAAATGGAGGACAAAGCTAAACCTATGCAAACAGTCAAGGATTTCTTACAGGTACAGCCTCCCAGATTTAGCAGGAACTGGCCTACAAAGAATTGGTCCTTTCCAGAGTCAGACAGGCCACAAAGAGGCAGATGCAGATGCTCCAGAGGCAGATCACAGCCCCAAGGCTCATACAGGCCTAAACAATGGGGTGCTTCTACCTCCAAACGTGGAGAGGAAAAATCACAGCCATACAGGAAACAGTCTCAATGACTTTCCCCTGCCAGCACCAAGCACTTATCTTCTGGCAGCTCCTTTGGGGGGAAAACTAGCACTTTTTTCACAAAATTGGCACATGATCACCCAGGACAAATGGGTCTTAAATATCGTATCACAAGGCTACAGGTTCCACTTCCACACCCTGCCAAGGCCAAACAGTATGCCAGACCTGCCACGCAATCAATGGGCAGAGGCACAAAAACAAGTTTCATCTCTCATGGACATGAGAGCCATTTAACAAGTACCACAGCAAGAGCAGGGACAAGGATTTTACTCAAGGCTATTCTTGGTGCCCAGAAAGGACAAAGCCTGGAGACCAATACTGGACCTGTCTATCCTAAACACATTCCTGGATATTCCAAAATTCAAAATGTTAACTCTGCAGCAGCTTCTGCCCATGCTGGGCAAGAAGGCTTGGCTTGTGACTTTAGACCTAAAAGAGGCATACCTGCATGTCCCAGTCAGACAATCATGCAGAAGATACCTCAGATTTATAGCTGGCTCAGTGCACTACCAATTCTCTGCACTGCCCTTTGGCTTATGTACTGCGCCCAGGGTCTTTACAAAATGCCTGGCACCAGTAATTGCATTTTGCAGGCAGAGGAATACAAATATATCCTTACTTGGGCGACTACCTTATTCAAGCAGAGAACAAGGACATTCTACTATAGCATCTGGCATTTGTAAAAAGATTACTAACAGGTCTAGGGTACACAGTAAACGAAAAGAAATCAAAACTCGTACTCTCTCAAGAGATAATATTCCTGGGTGCAAGCTTAAGTACAACTGCCCAGATGGCTTATCTCACGCCAGACAAACAGACAACTGACTACTTATTTCAAAATGTTGGCAACAAAGACCCAGTTATCTGTAAGAAAAAATCTGCGGGCTTTGGGCTTCATGGCATCCTGCATTCTGCCAATTCCATATGCAAGACTGCATATGAAGAAACTTCAGTGGTATCTAAAAAGTGTTTGGACTCAACATTGCCACAGCCTGGAAACAATAATTACCCTAATTCCCTGCCTGCAACAGGAGTTTCGATGGTGGGCAAAAGCCTGTCACCACAACACAGGAAAGCCATTCACCTTACCCACAGCCAGGCAGACATTGACAACAGATGCATCAGATTATGCCTGGGGGGCCCACATGGCAGGAAGATGTATTCAGGGCACATGGTCCGCAAGTCAAATTCATCTACATATCAATCAAAAAGAGATGCTAGCTGTTCAAAATTCCCTGACAGCCCTCAAGGATCTACTTCATCCAGGACAACTACTGATAAAGACGGACAATACTACAGTCATGTGGTACATAAACAAGCAGGGGGGCACACATTCCTACCCCCTCTGCAGACTAGCCATGAACTTGTGGGACACAGCATTGACTTACCAAGTACATCTGCAAGCACAATTCCTGCCAGGAAGGATAACTACTCTGGCAGACGAACTAAGCAGAAACCTAATGGATCCCCACGAGTAGAAATTGGATCCACAAGACTTCAGCATGATAACAAGGAACTGTGGATGCCTGGACATAGACCTATTTGCCTCCCCTCACAACTGCCAACTACAGAGATTCTGCACAAGGACTTATCTCAAGCAAGCATGGAAAGTGGATGCTCTATCTTTCAGCTGGAAAACCCTAACAGAATATGCTTTTCCCTCCTCTGCCTCTCCTCCCCAAGGTACTTCTCAAGGTCAGACAAGAGAAGCCAAAAATGGTACTGATTGCCCCAGACTGGCCCCACCAGCACTGGTACCCAATCCTAAAGAGCTTGTCTCAATGCCCAGCTTGGACATTACCTCAAATTCCTCACTTATTGACCCAACAAGACAGTCCGATACTGCACAACCAACTCAGGACCGTAAACCTGGCAGTATGGCGGATAATGTAGCCATTCAAGACACACCTCTCTCTAAAGCAGTGATGGATGTTATTTTGGAGGCCAGGAGGCCTAGCACCAGAAAATCTTATGCAGAAAAATGGAAGAGATTCTGTGCTTGGAACCAGGCACAAGGTATTGACACGATTGTTCCAAATATTCCTCAGATTTTGCAATACTTAACTGAGATGCTGGATAAAGGCCTTTCCTTTTCATCAATCAAAATTCATGCCTCTGCCATTTCAGCTCATTACAATACAGAACCACCTATTTTTTCTCCTCCATTACTAAGGCAGTACCTCAGAAGGGCCAAAAACATAAGACCCCCAAGGAGAGCACCAATACCTGCATGGGACCTCAACTATGTCTTGGAAAAACTCACACTGCCTCCGTTTGAGCCATCCTCTGCAGCTGATATAAAATTCTTATCCTGGAAAACAGCTGTACTCCTAGCAATAACCTCCGCTAGACGAGTCTGAGTTACAGGCACTCATGGCTGTGGAACCTTTTATCATTTTCCATCCTGACAGGGTTTCTCTGAGGACATATCCTACATTTATGCCTAAGGTAGTGTCCAGTGTGGCCCTTGACCAAACAATTAATTTGCCTACCTTTTTCCCAAACCCACAGAATAAGGGTGAGAGACTTCTGCATTCTTTGGACATTCACAGGCAGCTACACTTCTACTTAGACAGAACCAAAGCAATCCGAAAGACAGAACAACTTCTAGTGGCATATGCTGCAGGATCACAAGGAAAGCCCATCTCAAAGCAGACTATTTCAAAGTGGATTGGTCACTGCATTCATTTCTGCTATTCACAGCATGGCAAATCAGTGCCTAAGGGCATTAGGCCTCATTCAACCAGAGCAGCAGCCTTCCTCAGAGGAGTACTAACCAATGACATCTTAGAGGCTGCAACATGGAGTTCAGTGCATACTTTTACAAAGCACTATCACTTACCTTCTTCTTCTTCTTTCGGCTGCTCCTGCCACAGCAGATCACTTACCTCTCTACTCTAAATCCAGGGCAGGCTTTGCCACTGCAGTTCTGCAGGGCCTGATAGCCTCTCCTAATCCTATTTAGCACCAGCCTTCCAACTGTAGCATTGGGATTCAACCCAATTGCAATGACTGCAACAGTGAAACACGATGAACATAGTACAGTTGTGTACCTACCATAAATGTAGATGTTCGAGTGTGTTCACTGTTGCAGTCCAGGCTACCCTCCCACCATCCCCTTTTTTCCTTGCTGGGACTTATCTGTACTTCTCTATTCTATACAACCTATGTGGTGTATTTGCTTGTAGATGAAGGAAAAACTGTTTTTTGTGTATGCATGCTTATTGGCATAATTTAGCCTACCATTTTAGGGGCACCTGACATCTGGGGCAAGAAAAACTGAAGAAAATGGCATTGGCTGCATCTTTTATACCCCTGGTGCTCTGACATCAGAGAGGAGGCGACAGCAACCGACGCCGGACCTAGACATTGGAACTCGGGATGACTGCGGGTAGCCTGCCAGCAGGATAACCCAATTGTAATGACTGCAACAGTGAATACACTCGAGCATCTACATTTATGGTAATTACACAACTGTACTTTCTAGCTGTAGTGGTTTTTGTGTTGGTCAAAATATTTTTTTATTTCTATAAAGTGTACCTAGTTTTTTATGGAGTTTTTTAATAGTTAGGGCAATATGGATCTCAAATAGCAAACTGCTGCCGATTTCTTCACCAAAAAGATTTGTGTGTTGTATGGTAGAGATGTTGGTGGTGTTCAGTGATGAAATGCTGAAGGAGTGGGGAAAGGTAGTGTGTCTAATGGGGTAGAAAAGCATTATCTTGGTTTTGTTTGGATTCAAAATAAGTTGAGAATTAGCCAGGCTTCTACTGCAATGAAAGATTGATGAGTTATTGATTGTAGATGGTGTAGAAAAGCAGCTGCACATGTCCGTGTAGAATCATTGGTGTAATGAACAAGAGATGCATGAAGGATTGAGGTATGGAGATTGCTAGTAAAGAGAGCAAATAGGAGGGGGCCAAGGACAGAATCTTGGGGAAACTCCTAAGGTGTTGGGTAGTAGAGAAGAAAGGGTTTGTTGCCATTGAACTGTTTGCTGATGATGTGCTAGATAGTTTTTGAACCAGGACAGAAGAGTAGACTGGCTTAAGTTGAGTTTGGCAAGTTCATTTAAGAGCTTGCGTTGTGAGACCATATCTAAAGCCTTGGAGAGATCAAGAAAAACAGCAGAGACAATTTTCCATTATTTCTGTGGTGGCTGACTGTCAAAGAAGGTCCATAAGACCAAAAGTGGCGCTGTGGAAAGGTCAAAACCCATGTTGGGTATTGGATTGTCATTTTGTAGTAAGTAGGAAGTCTGTAATTTGTGTGTGTATGCATCTTTCCAGTATCTTGGATATGGGTGACAGTATAGCAATTGGCTGATAATTGGATAATTTTGTTGAGTTGCCGCCTTTGTGTGTAATGGGATAATTCTGTTGACTTGCTACCTTTGTGTAAATGGATAATGTATGAAGTTTTCTAAATTGATGGAACTAGTTGTTCAGTAATGGAATGGTTAATGAGGAAAGATATAGGGATGGAGATGGTATCCGCTGCAAATCTATGATATTTTGCAGGTAGTTTTATCTGCAGCTAGGGTAGTAGGTTTAAATTTTTTTAGTAGCTTCCTTATTGTGTTGGTAGGTATGGGTTGTAAGGAGGAGTTGCTGTTTTTGTCAGATGTAGGATTAATATGAGTGGTAGTGGAGGTGTACTTGGAGAGAGTTAGAATTGTTTCGGTGAAGTATTTGTTAAACTGAGTATCTGTACTGTCTAGGTTGTTAGTGGAAGATGGGGTGGGTGTACTAGCATTGCCTGGTAGGAGGAGGATGTTAGCTGCTCTCCAGAATTGTAGAAGTTGTAATGGTGTTTGTTTTGGATAGTAAAGTAATTATTTGTTTAGTCCTGTTTGATTAGACTGTTTGCCTTATTTCTGAGTTCCTGATATGCCTGTTTGTCTGTCTGAGATTTAGTAATGTGCCATTTACTTCAAGCTTTATCTCTATTTTTTTAGGAGTATTCTATAGTTTCTTTTGTAAGCCATGGAGCAAATTTGGATTTTATTCTAATAGTCCGTGAGAGGGCTAGTTTGTTTAATTTCACCCTCCTGAATATACTAAAGTATTTCATAGCATCTTCTAGGGAGATATATTTAAGTGGAACCCAATTGCAGAGTTTGAGTGTCTGTGAATTCTTGGTGGTTAAAGTTAGTTTTGTTTCGGATAGGATGGTAAGTGGTAAGCTTGGAAGGGTTTATTCTGTGTCTAATTAAGAAGGTGGGAAGGTGATCACTAAGGGAATCTGGGAGACAGACCGAATGAAATGATAGTCTATTTATTAATGTCCAGTCTAAGGTGGACTGTGCATTAGATGATTTATCTATTCTGGTAGGGACTTGAATAGTTTGGATTAAGCCATGGGGTTAATATGGTTGGTGGGATTATCGGAATTACAGGTGATCCAATCAATGTTGAAGTCATCCAAGATTATTGTCTGTTGGGGCGGTGCTCTGGAGGACCAATCCAAAGTATTTTCTAGTGTGGAGATGTTCTGACCTGGAGGGATATGGGATTATAAACCATTTATGCAATGAACTACATGACACATTTCAGGTTCCAGAAACACTTGTCAAAAGAAGCATCCAAGACTCTAGAAGGGCTACTAAATAGGGAGTTAAAAAAATGGTAATTTAGTCTTATAACCATATGCCTTACACACAGTGGCATGGATGGTAGACAGGGCAGCAGGTGCTGGCCTAGGTATGAGGATCAGGCCTGACTGCATTTCACAGAGTTCTGTGAAGATGCAAAAAACAGTTTCATTAATGCCTTTTGTGATGGAAACCTGCTGTTCAGGCAGGCTGCAAAATATGATCCAGATGTGACAAGTAGGTGAAAACATTTGTATGCGGAGATTACTTGGGCTCCTTCATATCCCCTCCCATACCATAGTCCTTTTACCTTCTGAACATCTGAGCTGTGGTAAGAAAGGAGGCATTAAACTTGCTAGAAAAGAGAGCAAGAGGTCCCATTAGATAGTTAAGGGGTAGGCTTTTACTTCAGAATCATTTTTTGGTGTCCAAGAAAACTTGGGACCTCGGACTCGTATACAGTCTGAACAGCCTAAATCAGTTTGCTCCAAAAGAGCCCCTTTGAACGAATAAGAGTAATCCACATTACCATGTCTGCAAAAATTAGACTGGATGTGTGTTTTGATATCCAAAGCACCTTTTTAAGCATCAGACTAGAAAAGGAGTCAAGGAGGTTTCTTCACTTCTTATAGGGACAAGCTTGTATCAGTTTCATTCCTTTCCACTTAAGCACACCTTAATCCGTATAGTGTTTACATAGTGCATGGCAGTGATTGCAGTGCATCTCATAATGCAGAGGACCAAGATGTTTCCATACCTGGATACGTGACTACTATTGGCATCCCACTGTGGATAGGGGATAAACATGAGTACAGTGAAATGCCGTGTGATGCCCACACAGTCCATCACGTTTCATTGGGTGCAAGATGGACGTGCTATGTTTTCATAGGTTCATTGGAGATTACTAGACTAATGGCTCAAGGGCCCTTAAAAGCCCAGCCAATATAACCCAATTATATCCAATATATGGCCCCAGGAGCAAGAGGATGGCATGGATTTGTGCCTGTGCATTGAGTATTGTACAGATTGCACATGTCCATAAGGGACATAGCACTATCCTAGGTGTTAATTTGCGATTCCCCATCTATTGATCCAAAGTGTGTTTGAAGAGGACCAGGGAAGGGTTCTACTTTGAATAGGAAGCTTATTTCAGAGAAGGGTCTATCTCTTGAGAGATGTAGCTGTCTATCCAATATGTTTTGTTTGAGTCGATGACTAAGTTTAGATCCCTATATTGGGCGACCCTTGTGCTGTTTGACTTGCGGATGTGTAGCAGCTCCTTCAAGGCTGGATTTTATGCCTTGTAGGTCAGGCATAGGTCTCCCCTTAATAGTCAGTAGCAGACCGAGTAAAGGGCTTTTAGTCTATCCTCATAGTTCATGTTTACCCACTGTATTTTCTTTATGAGGAACCTCTGAGGTCACTCCAGCTGCTGTAAGTGCCTAGTCAAATAAATGCCAAATGGTGCTCTGTACTAAGTTATTGGTCTAATGAGGGCAAGGTACTGTGGGACTATAATTTCCTTGTATCTGGATGCCATACCTTTACTTATAAGTTGTGCCACATAGAAGGATTTTGTCACCATTGTGGACACATGGCAGTCAGTGTTCAGGCTGCTATCTGTGTACGTAGATCTGTCGCCTCTGTGCTATCGATGATGTAATTTGCATGGGGTATTTGACTTCCCAGAGGGTATGATGATGCATTTTTCTGCATTTAGTTTTAGGCCTTTGTTCTAGCACCAGTCATTTGTCTATTCTAAACCCTCCTGAAGGATATCTATATTGCTGGGGGATTCAGAGATTGCTCCCAGCTTACAGTCGTTGGCAAACTTCGTCATCCAGAGGCCTTTCACATTTGGCTTGACTTCAGAGATGTACATTCTGAACAGGAATGGTCCCAGTACTGAGCTCTGGGCACACCCCTAGCCTCTTGTTAGATCTGGATTTACCCACTTTAACCACATGTGCCCTATCTGTGAGCCTACTGGCTATCCATCTGGTAATGGAGAGATTTATGCCCAGTTTTGTGAGTTTGTTTCTAATACCTAAGTGGGGAATTTTGTCAAATGCCTTGGCCAGGTCCAGGTAGGTGATATTTACTGGTTTACTCTCATCCATTGCCTTTAGTGGCTTTCTCATAGAAATCCACCAGATTAAGTAGGCATGACCTGCCCTTTACAAAGCCGAATTGGGTCTGGTCCAGTGTTTGGAGGTCTCCTGTGTCATTATTTATCAGGTCCGTGATTATTCTTTCCATGGCCTTGCATAGAAGGCTAATCAAACTATGGATCTGTAATTTTCCGGATCAGTAGATGGTCTCCCATTATGCCGATGGATGATTGTTGCTGTCCTTCACTCTTTTGGGACAAAGCTAGTCTCGCGGCTGTGGTTAAACAGAAATCGTAATGGGCCTGATAAGTCCTGATTTAAGCTGTTTGAGACAACCTGGTATATTGTCAGGCCCCATTGAAACCATTTTTTTTAGCTTTAGAGAACACAGTGGCAATCTCTTTGGTGGTGGAATGATGGAAGGTATTTTTGGGGGGAGAACTAGGGGTGGTGGAAAGGTGAAATTTGAGCCGAATTGTTTGACCAGCAGGTTTGCTATGTCTTTCAGCTGAGTATAGGTAATGCTATCTACAACTAATTCCTCAGATTGTTAGGCGTTGCCCTTAGGATTGTGGACATAACAAAAAAAAATGTCTTAAAGTTATTTTTACCTCAAAGTCTGCTGTCAGAGACTTGGCTAGTACCCTGATTCGCTTGTTTAGACTAATGAGGGACTTGTTTCTCTGCTGTGCACATTTCCTCTTTCTTCTCGACAGGATTTTTTTCTTTTGTTGTATAACCAATTGATGCTAAGGCTCTACCAGGTGGCTTGTTTTTACTATTTGACCTGGGTTTATTTCAGTCTGCTACTGTCATTTTTATGCAGTTGTATATATGGTCGTACAGGGCTTTTGTGTATGCCTTTGCATAGGTTTGTGGATTTTCTGGATTTGGGGGAGCTTGGAAGCTAACTATACCATTCCTTAATAGAGGGTGATTACCTTGAAGAAGTTCTTAACGTTTTTGGGTTTAGGTGGGGGATTAGTTTTTAACATTATTTTAAGGGAGACTGGTTTGTGATCTGATTTTACTACTAAGGACATAGCACTGGGGTGGGGTGGGGTCCAGCACTCTCCCATATTTGTGAGTACCAGATCTGCAATATTTGCTCCCGTGGTGGGAATGCAGACCAGATGCTCCAGGGCATTTGTTATTATTTTATTTATTTTTATTTTGCATTTGTTGACCGGGTTAGTCTAACTGGATATATGTCCATTTTTAGTAGAGGCCCGGGGAGATAAGCTCCAAGACATGATCCAAATACAATAATACAAGTACAAACAAATAAAAAATAAGAAATACAATCTAATATTCTAGTAAAAATAGCAATTTTCCTGATATGGAAAAAAAATGCATCAACAATGGCAACATGTATTTCAGCGTACAGGTTGTAAAACGATGTAACACTGAGGTAAAAAGTCACAAACAGTGCAAATTGAAAGAACTTAGACAACAATGCAGGTTAAGTCCGAGGTAGATAAAATTAAATAATCATAGTAAAAAAGAAAAAAAAAAGAAAATCATCAGTACTTGCAACATGTGTATTACAGCAGAAAGGTTAAGCAGGATCTAACACTGAGGACCTGCAGTATAATATAGTGCTATTTTTAAGTATGGTGACATAGTATAGGTTAAGTCAGAAGTGAAAAAAAAGGGAGTTTGATGTGTAGTATTGTAGCAAAGGATTTGCTTAAGAAAAGATATATAAAGAGGATAGACATAGTGAAAAAGGTAGATCAGAAAAATATAATAAGGTGGGAAAATGTAGTAGATGATGGTAGGCAGTGGATAGGTACGTCAAGTTAGTAGAGGTAGATGACTAGTCTGGTCTGTGGCAGGGGCATAGCCAGTATGTTTTGAGGAGAAGTTTAATTCTGTTTTTAAATAGAGAGAGAGAGGTGAGTGAGGTGATGTCATTAGGGAGAAGATTCCAGGATTTACCTACTGTATTAGAGAAGAGAGAATCCCCAGCTCTGTTATTAGGTTGTGAGGTGTGGATAAGAAGTTTGTGGGATGATCGTAAGGACTTTAGGTTTTTATAGGGGGTGATGAGGGTAGATAAACTTGGAGTATTAGAAGGTTTGTATAGGATGTTGTGGGCAATGGTTAGTTGGTGAAATTTAATCTGTTGTTGTAGTTCTAACCATCCTAGCTGTTTTAAGTTTATACAATGATGGGTTCGGAATGGGTTGCCTGTAACAAATCGTGCAATGTTGTTATAGGTAATTTCCAATTTGCTGAGGTTATTCTTGGAGAGATTAATAAAGATGGGAGAGGCATAAAGGAGTGTAGAGATCAAATGGGTGTGGGCGATAGTAGTTTTAGCAGTAGGGGAAAGGAATGGTTTAACCCTATAGAGACTGCCAATTTGAATTTACAAAGTCAATAAATCTTTGGACCTGTATGTTAGTGGTCGTGCATGCCTCCCAATTAATGGAGGGTCAGTTAAAATCACCCATGAGTATGATATTGAGCTGGATGGCGAGTGATTCTAGTAGCTTCAGATATGATGTATGGGTTTCCTGATTCATAGTGGGGGACGTGTAGGTAGAAAGAATATGGTAATGGGTTTTTCCACATGATTACTTAGACATGGAGTAGATCAAGCATGTCATATTGTTTGACCAGCCTTTTGGTGTGCTTATTCTTTATGTAGATAAATACATCTCCACCTTTAGGTCTTCCATTTTTAGTGGGTGGATAGACTGTATGAAAGGGATTATGGCCATGTACTGCCGGAGTGTTTTCCATGGCTGTGAACCATGTTTCAGTAACTGTGCAGACGTCAGCATTCTTCAGGGTGAGGAGAACTTTCAGGGAGTGTGGTTTCTTGTTGAGACTCCTAGTGTTGACCAGTAACACCTTTAGCTTATTTCGAGTAGCTTTTATGTTGGAATGTTTGTTTGGCAGTGCCTAAAAAAGGCATTATAGGAGTGGATAATGTTCTAGCCAATATCCAAAAGCCTAGATGTGACAGGTGAAGACTATCCCTGGCAAAGCAGCATGGCCTATCAACCATGTCCTCCCAGGCTAATGTGTATTGGGCCCTTTTAGAATGACACCAGCAGCTAAGCCAATTGTTAAGGTCCGTCATTTTCTCCTGGTATTGTGGCATCATCCTTGGACATGGTAGAATCTGCTGAGTGCTACCCTCATACCTGCCTGTGATACACATTCTGAAAGCTCAATTGTGTTTGTCTTCATATAGTCCAAGGAGGTAGGCCTCCCATCATTTATGCCTACATGGACTATGACTGAGTCGGGCCACTTACCCTAAGTACCAGTATGAGTGCTTCTGAGATCTGGCAAATCCTGGCACCTGACAGGCAACTAACAGTAATATTGCCCTTCTCCAGCCTGTTAAGAGGGACATCAGTGTTTCTCACAATGGAGTCTTCTATCACCAGAATATTGAGTTGTGGAGTGTTTAGCCTTATTGGTTTGATAGTTCAGGCACAGTGAAATGTGACTTTGTGTTGTGATAAGAATTTTCTTGTTTGAGTAAATGCAGACTTTGAGGATTGCACCTGAAAGGTCTTTGAGATTTATGTAAGTGACATGTTAGCACCTTCACACATGTGAGTCTGTGTGTATGGTCCTTTGTTGGTGCGGTGAGTGAGATGTGTGACTCACTGACAACCTGTTGCTTTTTGTCTGTCTTTGAGAATCTAGCCTCCAATGTCAATGTGCAACTACATCTGCACATACTTTGTCTGTTTGAGAATTAAGTGGTTGTCCCTGTACATAAAGCAATTGTTACATTGCTTCATGATACTTACGTTCACCAAGCTGGATGCAGAGGTAGCAGGAAAGTGCCCAACCATGATTGCAGGTCCTAATGTGCACTTGAGTAGGAGTGAAGGGTGTTTGTAACCAGATGAGTGAAATGTGCTTATGTGGTGTAATCTGCAGTTAACCTAACCAGCGATGCTGCTCAGTGCCAAATCAGGTGCCGTCTGAGCAGCAATAGTCTTGGGTGCTGTAATAAGTATAATAAGGAAACTATCACAGTAAACTTTCACAGTGTAATGAAAAGTATAATGTTTCTTCAGGAAATAATTCAGTTAATATGGACCATAATGTTACAGATTCCACAAAAAGCAAGAGGTGACAGAAGTTCTGTGTCAGAGGTTTGGCAGTGTCTTTTTATATGGTAATAAACCAAAAAGTTGATAGTGGACCAAGGACACAAAGTTCAAAGTATAAATAAAAAAGGTCCTCAAAAAGCTGAACGGCTGTTTTTTCCAACACAGTTAAAAGTACAGGTAAGACCTTTCATGAAAGTTTTTCTGTTGCTGTTCAGCTTTTTGTGGAAATTTTTTATTTATACCTTTTTTATATGGTCCCAAATGTCCAGTCTTACACAAGTGCTTTGCATTGGAAACTCTGGGTACAATGGAATTAGTTGCTGGATCTTTTCATAATGCTGCAAGTATAAGGATCGCTTGAAGTGGTGGATTCATGATCCCAGCTGGTCTCTGGGCAGACCCTTCCAATCCAGTACTCCAGCAGTACTGGTCTTGAAGGATTTTTCTGTTTTAGGTTGCGTGTTGGGGTGAGAGTATTGTCAACGGCAGTCCCATCAAAGGAGCTTGGACACAAACAAAGGCTGCTCTGAATGTCAGTGTTCTAGAAGTCTACATTATATTCTCGAAATCTGACAATGTCTAATCCGACATTGTCAACACAAGAATAGCTTAAGTGCAGAACATCGAACGGGTAAAATGAAATCTCCATAAGGTGATATTTCCATTTACTTCAATGTTGTGCGGTCTCAGACTTGGTATATTTAAATAGTGGGGGGTGTAGGGGGGCGCAGAGGTGCTTGCCCCCCTGCCTACACCCTTTAGATTTTCTTTTTTTTGTTTTTTAATTTATTTTTATGAACATTTGAAATTTTAAATAGTTCGATCAATAAAGGTCGACCTTTAGTGATTCGAACTATTAAACTTTAGATGTTCTAATATAGCCCCGTTCTAGATATGAGGGCAGTCCTCCTGACACTGAAGGTGTTTTAGACTCCTTTTAGAGTGATTTTACCATGCATGCTAAGATCACAGTGGTGGTATGAAATTGTTGTCCCTTTTGCCAAAAGGTCATGAGAGTTTGGGAGTGGGGGTTTCAACACACTGGCTTTCCTTTAGCCAGCAATCTCCTAGGAAAAAAAAAAAAAAAAAACTCTTTAGCAGACAGGCTCAGCCATGGGCTATAGTTGCCTTGCTGTAGTCTGTTTTGTAGCCAAAATCATTTCCTGGCATTGGAGAAGCATTGCTGCAATGTGTTTGTGTCCCTAACCATTTCCAAAAGCAGCAACTTTTCCACCCCTCATTACTCTCTCAAGAGGATTTTCCAGCAGTGCTGTCTTAAAGAAGTGGTCAATACAGGTTTCCCTTGTTTCTCCTTATTGTCCAAGATTCTTGAGAAAGCTAGGATGTACAAGGCCAAAGTCATTCTGATAACTCCATTTTGCCCTACTAAGGCCTCACCACCTGCACAAGGCTCATCCATCTTTAGCCAACCAGGAGATAACCAAGTTATTCATCCAGCAAAGTCCATCTGAACCCTTACTCTGTATGACTAACCAAATTACTTGCCTAATTTCAGGGATGGCAATGGACCCTTTGATCTCAGACAGGGTAGTCCAAATACTACTTCTCCAAGACCAAACAGTGGGATCCTTTCCATATGGGCTACAGCTTGGGGCTTAGAGCCTTTCACAGATCTGGTTCCTTCTATTTTGGAACACTTCTACCATTCCTTACTCTGGCTTGACCCACTCTTCACAGTTCATCTAACTCTTTTCACCATTTTGAACTTCCCTCAAGGTTCACTCTCTTTACCCTTGGCATCTATAAAAAGTTAGCAAGATTTTCTTCAAAGATAACTATTACTGTGTCTGCCTGTTAAGGATCCAGTTTTTCATGGGACCTGTGACGATGTGAGATTTTGCCAGCTATGCCAGGAAAAGTAGGGCAGTGGATGTGTAACATATGCCAGCACAGCTAGCTGGAAGTTAGTAAAGAATTATATGTTTGAATATTAAACTGATTTTGTACAGATGTGTGTTGAAAAATGTATCTGTAAACCTGCTTGTGTTAAAAATATAACAGTATGCCCTGATGGTCAAAAAATATACGTGCATTATTGTAATTGTTTAAATGTATATGTTTAACAGAGGATACTGGAAGAGAAGAGGTTAATCTAAAACTTTAAAAATAGTAAGAAATTAAATTACTGGGCCTAGGCTGTAAAGATGTTCTCACAGTTTTGAATAAAGCCAGAGACACAGGGTCTCTAAGAAGTATGGTTTATTAGCTGCTGTAGGAATGAGTTTTATGACTTCTAGGAGCTGCAGCAGGTCTTAGCAAGGCTCTGTGTGCGTGCGTGCGCGCGCATGTATGTATGTGTGTGTGTGTGTTATTGACACACAGGTGCTAAATCCTGGCAGTTTCTATCAATGGGTGGGGGTGGGTTACATGATAACCAGAAGTCAGATGACCAGATGTAAGTGATATCATCTTGGAATCCATCACTAAAATAATGTTTAATACTAGATGAGACTGAAGTCTGAGCACTGTGTTTTGGAAACCTGACATTGAAGGATCACTCAACTACTTCATCTTGCCTTGCTCTAGTAAGTGACCAGGAAATAGTAACTATTTAGATTAGTTAGGAAAGTATAGTGAGATTAGTTAAGTACTGTTTTTCTGTATCTGTGTGAATCTGTTCTCTGTTTTAATATTTCCTGTGGCTGAAACTATTCAAGGAAAAAACTATCTTACACTTGTTGAAGGTTTACCAGTGGAAAAGTGAAGCAAACAAAGAAAAAGACCTCTGGTATTCCACCACAGTAAAAATCCACCACGATAGAGTCCTGTGTCAAGCAGCAAGCAAATTTAATGAAAAAAGTAAAAACAACATTAAAATTCCATAGTGATAAAACGATAAGCACTTTCGGCTGTTTAGCCTTCTTCAGATCGTTACCTTTTGATAGCAATGCTTAATATTTATACTAAAAACTAATCAATAAGGCTTAAAATCAATTAACTTCAAACCAATCATGTCAATTCATTCTTAGTCTTTATTAGAATATCCAGTAATCTTTCTTTGCACTACTAAGTAGCCAAAAGCTATGATTTAAAATTGGTGCCAAAAATATGCTAATATACTATGTTGGCCCATCCTACTTAAGCTATATGCTAATATGCACTTCTGCCTAGTTTTTTACTGACTATAAGTGCTGAATATATCATTCCAATAGATTTAGTTTTGCATAGCTTCCCTGTTTTCACTTTGCTGCCATCCAGTGGCCAAAGTGTAATACTAGCTTTTTAAAAGTTTTTCAGAAGCATTCTTTACAAGCAGTCAAGAGGCCCAGGGAGCAGAACTTCTCTGAAGAGGAATTGGATTCTGGGGAAGACTCTTTGGCATATTCCTCTTGGATCCCTTCTCTGTTGGAATATGACTGTGAGGAGGAAGACTGTATTAGCCTAATTCTCCCTTTGAAGAACTCTTTGATACTATTTCTCATATGATGGAATTCTTTAAATGGGACTGTTCTCAGGTTTTTGAAATTCTGAAGAAAGATTATGAGCTCCTCCATATGGAGTTCCCTAAGCCCTCTGCTGTCACTCCTGTCTGGGCTGCCCTTTTAAGTAGCTTTTCAGCAGCCTCAGTGGCCCCAGATTATCAACCTCCAACCCCTAAAACTTTTTTCTGGGCATCCCTCAACCTCTTCAGGAACAGATTCCTTTCTTCCCAGAATTACTTCAGGGCCTTTTGGCTCTAGGCACCATTCAAGATGTGCCCCCTTCCCAGGAGGAGAAAGGGTTTTGTTCCAGAGTGTTTGATTCCCAGGGAAGGAAGGTACTTGGAGACCCATGCTGGACATCTCTCAGCTCAACAACCTTTTGATGATCCCTTCCTTTCTGATGTTATCCCTGTTTCCTCCTCTTCGTCCTCAGGCTTTCCTGGTCTCCCTGGATCTTAAAGATGCTTATCTTCACATCCCATAAGTTTTTGCATTTCTCTGTTTCTTCCTTGCATTTTCAGTTCTTTGCTTTGTTCTTTGGCCTTTTGACTGCCCCAGGGGTTTTAACCAAATGCCTCATTCCTGTGATTGCTTTTTTGCAGGATGGGAGTTTCAGAATGACAGGGGTTCAAAATGCTCCTTGTCCTGATGACCTATTCATTCAGGCTTCCTCCCCCAAGACCTTGCTTCAGCACCTCCGCTATACTGTTTCTCTCTTATAAAGCCTAAGGTTTACAATAAACTTCCAGAACTCTTTCCAGATTCCTTCCCCTGGATCATATTTTTCTTGGTTGCAGTCTCCAGATCATCCCTATGCTAGCTTCCCTGCCTTCTCCCAAGGCTCTTGCTTTAATCACCTTTTTTCAGTCCTTCTTCAGGTATCAATTATACCCAGGGAGTTTGTAAGGGAAGTAGGTTTCATGGCTTCCACCACTCCTATGCTACCTTTTTCCAGTCTTCACATGAGAAAGCTTTAGTAGTTCCTAAAGTCAGTATGGCTCCAACAGTTTCATCCTCTAGATTTTCTAGTCCCTCCTCTTCCATGCCACAAGCATGCTCGAGCTTCAGTGGTGGATTCATCTGTTTCTCAACCCAGGACTTCCTTTTCAGCCCACAGTTCCCTCTCAGAAACTTTTTTTTTTCAGATGCTCTGACATTGATGGGAGCCTCCTTCAGTCCCCTCAAGGTCCAGGGTCTGTGGCCTCCTCATGAGAGGTCAGACCACATCAGTGTCGAGGAGATGAGAGTTTGTTTTCACCCTTCAAACATTTCATTCCTTTTTTCTTCTAGGGCTTCTCAAAGTCTTTACAGACAATGCCACAATGATGTGGTACATCAGCAAGCAAGATGGGACATGATCTTACCTTTCCAGGCTAGCTCTTCAAGTTTGGGATCTAGCTGTCCAGTATCAAGTGACTCTTCAAGCTGTATACATTCCTTCAGAGCACAGTATAGAGGCAGACTCTTTGAACAGGTCCAAAATGCAGACTTGCGAATGGCTGCTTCACAGAGGTGTTTCTGGATATTGTCCATCAGTGGGGTGCTCCTCAGCTAGATCTTTTTGCCTCCCCTTTGAACAGACATCTTCTTCCTTTTTGCTCCGGAGTCCCTAGTCCTCTGGCTTTGAAGGTGTCTTCTTTTTCTTTTGGCTGCTCCCGTTAGGGGTCGCCACAGCAGATCAACTGTTTCCATTTCTTCCTGTCCTCTGCATCTTGCTGTGTCACACCAACCACCTGCATGTCCTCTCTCACCATATCCATAAACCTTATCTTAGGCCTCCCTCTTTTCCTGTTACCTGGCAGCTTCATCCTTAGCATCTTTTTCCCAATATACTCTGCATCCCTCCTCAGCACATGTCCAAACCAACGTAATCTTGCCTCTCTGGCTTTGTCTCCAAACCTTCCAACCTGGGCTGATCCTCTAATATACTTATTCCTAATCCTGTCCATCCTCGTCACACCCAGTGCAAACCTTAACATCTTCAACTCTGCCACGTCAAGCTCTGATTCCTGCCTTGTTGTCAATGCCACTGTCTCCAACCCATATAACATAGTTGGTCTCACTACCCTCTTATATACCTTCCCTTTCACTCTTACTGGTGCTCGTCTGTCACAAGTTACTCCTGACACTCTTCTCCACCCACTCTATCCTGCATGTACTCTCTTCTTCACCTCTCTTCCACACTCACCATTACTCTGAACTGTTGATCCCACGTACTTAAACTCATCCACCTTCGCCACCTCTACTCCCTGCATCCTCACAATTCCTCCATCCTCCCTGTCATTCACACACATATATTCGGTCTTAGTCCTGCTGACCTTCATTCCTCTTCTCTCTAGAGCATATCTCCACCTCTCCAGGGTCTCCTCCACTTGTTCCCTACTCACTATAGATCACAATGTCATCTGCAAACATCATAGTCCACGGGGACTCCTGTCTGATCTTGTCTGTTAACCTGTCCATCACCACTGCAAATAAGAAAGGGCTCAGAACGTGATCCTTGATGTAATCTCACCTCCACCTTAAACGCATCTGTCACTCCCACTGCAGACCTCACCGCTGTCACACTACCCTCGTACATATCTTGTACCACTCTTACATACTTCTCTGACACTCCCGACTTCCTCATACAGTACCACAACTCCTCTCTAGGCACCCTGTCATATGCTTTCTCTAAATCCACAAAGACACAATGCAACTCCTTCTGACCTTCTCTACACTTCTCCATCAACACTCTCAGAGCAAACATCGCATCTGTAGTGCTCTTTCCTGGCATGAAACCATACTGCTGATCACTAATCATCACCTCCCTTCTTAACCTAGCTTCCAGTACTCTTTCCCATAACTTCATGATGTGACTGATCAGTTTAATCCCTCTGTAGTTACTACAGCTCTGCACATCACCCTTATTCTTAAAAATCTGTACCAAAACACTTTTTCTCCATTCCTCAGGCATCCTCTCACTTTCCAAGATTTCATTAAACAATCTAGTTAAAAACTCCACTGCCATTTCACCTAAACACCTCCATGCTTCCACAGGTATGTCATCTGGACCAACAGCCTTTCCGTTCTTCATCCTCTTCAAAGCTATCCTTACTTCCTCCTTGCTAATCCACTGCATTTCATGATTCACTATCCGCACATCATCCAACCTTCTCTCCCTCGCATTCTCTTCATTCATCAACCTCTGAAAGTACTCTCTCCATCTGCTCAACACACACTCCTCGCTTGTGAGTATGTTTCCCTCATTATCCTTTATCACCCTTACCTGCTGCACATCTTTATTAGCTCGGTCCTTCTGTCTAGCCAATCTGTACAGGTCCTTTTCTCCCACCTTAGTGTCCAACCTTTTATACAACTCTTCGTACGCCTTATCCTTAGCCTTCGCCACCTCTCTTTGCCATGCACCTCATCTCCTTATACTCTTGTCTACTTTCTTCATCTCTTTGAGAATCCCACTTCTTCTTCACCAACTTCTTTCTCTGTATACTCTCCTGTACTTCTTCATTCCACCACCAGGTCTCCTTGTCCTCCTTCCTCTTTCCACATGTCACACCAAGCACCTTTCTAGCCATCTCTCTTACTAGCTCTGCTGTAGTTACCCAGCTATTCGGTAACTCTTCACTGCCACCCAGTGCCTGTCTTAACTCTTCCCTGAACATCACCTCACAATTACCCTTTTTCAGTTTCCACCATTTGATCCTTGGTGCTGCTCTCACACTCATCCTCCTCTTCTTGATAACCAACGTCATCCTACAAACCACTATCCTATGCTGCCTAACTACACTTTCCCCTGCCACCACTTTACAGTCTCCAATCTCCTTCAGACTGGCCCTTCTACATAAGATATAATCCACTTGATGCATCTTCCTCCACTCTTGTATGTCACCCTATGCTCCTCCCTTTTGTTAAAATACATATTCATCACAGCCATGTCCATCCTTTTCGCAAAATCCACTACCATCTGACCTTCTGCATTCCTTTGCTTAACACCATACCTACCCATCACTTCCTCATCCCCTCTGTTCCCTTCACCAATATGCCCATTGAAATCTCCTCCAATCACCAGTCTCTCACCCTTGGGTACAGTCATCACCACTTCATCCATCTCACTCCAAAATTTTTCTTCCTCATCCATCACACACCCAACTTGTGGAGCATATGCACTAACAACATTTATCATTACACCATCAATTTCCAGCTTCATAAACATCACTCTATCCGACACTCTTTTCACCTCCAAAACACTCTCAGCATACTGTTCCTTCAGGATAATGCCTTCGCCATTTCTCCTCCCATCCACACCATGATAAAACAATTTGAAACTGTCTCCGATACACCTAGCTTTGCTCCCCTTCCATTTGGTCTCTTGCACACACACAATATACCAACCTTCCTTCGGTTCATCATATCAGCTAGCTCTCTCCCTATACCAGTCATACTGCCAACATTCAAAGTTCCGACCCTCACTATCACAGTCGTAGCCTTTACCTGCCTTCGGGCATGCCTTCCCCCTCTTCTCCTCCATCGGCCAACAGTAGCCCAATTTCCACCAGCACCCTGTTGGCCAACAGTACTGGTGGCGGTCGTTGTTAACCTGGGCCTCTACTGATCCGGTATGTATTTCCTTACTGTTGTCTGCATGTATGATTTGGCAAAGTTTTACACCGGATGCCCTTCATGACGCAGCCCTCCCCATTTATCCGGGCTTGGGACCGGCACAAAGAAATGCACTGGCTTGTGCATCCCCAGTGGCTGGGTTCTGGCTTTGAAGGGTGTACACCCTATTTTTTCTTGGATGGGAGATATTTCTCTTCGCCTTCCCTTCCCTTCCTCTAATTCTGAGGTTCCTGCTCAAGATAGAGCAAGACTTCCCCAAAATCTTGTTGGTGACTACATTCTGGCCCAGACAACTTTGTGGCTCCCTCTTCTTCTGCACCTAGCCAAGGGTAATCCTCACAAGTTACCTCAAATGGTGGACCTACTCACATAAGACAAGAGATCTCTCATCCAGCCTCACTTGTCCAGTCTTCAGCTGACACTGTGGGTGATAGGGTTATGATCCCTTTTAAGCACCTTTTTTCTGATGACATGCTAGGTTTCTGCAGGAGTCCAGGAAACCCACTGCCAGGAAATCCTGTATGTCCAAATGGATGAGGTTTTCTGTTTGTTGCCTTGCTTATAACCAGAATACACTTTCTGTGGAGATCCATCTGGTTCTCTTATGTGTATGGGTTGCTCCATGCTGGGTTAGCATATTCTTCTGTTAAAGCTCAATTTTCAGCTATTTCTTCTTGTCTGCCGTTAACTCCTCCTCTGGCCTCTAGGTTTGAGGTCAAACAATTTCTTTAAGGCATCCTTCATGTCAGACCTCTCAGGAAGTCTGTTCTGCCTTTATGGGACCTTAATTTTATTCTTGAAAAATTGATTCAGGATCCTTTTGAGCCTGCAGCTTCAGCTTCCTTACAGCACTGTACATGGAAGACTGTTCTTTTGGCCCCTTACTTCAGCTTAGTGTCTGAACTCCAGGATCTTATGGCTGCTGCTCTTTTTTTAGTTTTTCATAGGAGCAGGATGTCTCTTTATACTAGTCCTCCTTTTATGCCCAAGGTGGTTAATGAATTGTTAAACAGTCAATTAATTTGCCTTCCTTTTTTCTTTCTCCGCACTCTAGTGAGAATGTTCTTCGCACCTTAGATTTGCATAAGCAGCTCAGATATTATTTGGATGAGACTAAGGGCATTCACAAATATGAGCAACGTTTTGTTTCTTTTCATGCCAGATTTTTATGTTTGGCTGTTTCTAAGCAAACCATTTCTTCATGGATCTCTAAGGCCATTTCTTTTTGCTGCTCCTTTCATGGGAAGTGCCTTCCTGCCTCTGTAAAGGCTCATTCTACCAGGGCCATGGTTTCTTGTGGTCCTGTTTTTTTTTTCCAATGGATTGGATACCAGTTCCATCATTGAGGCTGCTACTTGGACCTCTATCCATACCTTTACTAAGCATTGCAAATTGGATTTTATTTCCAGAGCTGTCCTGCATGGGTTTCTTGAAGGTTTTTCCTGGGCCTTCCTCCTCCCAAGTTTGTTCTTGAGCTTTTGTACTCTCCTTTTAGTTTAGAATACTGTAGCAGTGATATGGAGGGACATAGTACAGTTGTGTAAAATTTTACCGTAAAAGTAGATGTCCTTATGTTCACTGTTACATTTTTCACTTCCTCCCTCCCTCTTCCCCCTTCTGCTGTACTCTTCCTTTTTTTCCTCCTTTCTGGATGCACATGTTCCTCCTACCTCCTGGGACTATTGTTCCTCCTGGGGTTATTAATTTCTGAAGTCTGGTATGTCTGTACATCACCTTTATGCCTTATGCCTTGGGCGGGGAGCATAAACGTGATGTACGATGTTTATAAAATCCTAAGGCTTTGGTATACTAGGTGGACGATGAGCCACCCATAACAGGGAATCCCTTTAATTAAGAATACTGCAACACTGAAAAAAAGGACATCTACTGTTAATGGTAAGATTTTACCCAGATGTCCTTTCTGATGAAAAGGGAAATTCATGGAAATTTGAGTTATATCTGAGTTGAGTTTGTAACATGCATAAACGTTTGTCTGTTCCTGCAAAATATTTTGCAATTTGCTAAGTATTAATTGTGGAATAGTTATATTCCTATAATGATGAAGTAAATATTTAAATATTTCTTCTGGATGGATTTTTCATTGTTAAAATCTCCAATTTCTTCTATCTTGAATTTTAATGAGTGTCAGATAATAATAGTTTTGAATTTTATGCCAGGATGTCATTGTAGCCTAAACCCCCTACTGTTATGTTAAAAGCAGGTCAGTAAGAAGCCTAATGGGCTTCCAAGACCAATATACTATATTATGTACTGCGGTAATGTTATCGCCTCACAGTAAGACGTTGTCCTGTTTGATTTTCAGCTAGAGCGTCTTCTGTGTGGAGACATGCGTGAATGGGCGTACCTTCGTTGAAGGTTGTGCGTCAGGGCTGGCAACTCTGCATGTAAAAATCTACTGCCAATCATTAGCGGACCGGAGTTCTGTTGTGGCAACCCCTAACCGGGAAAATCCGAAAGACACGACAACAACTATGAAAGTGTGATTAGAAAGCATAAATGTGTTTTGTGTTTCCTTGTATATGAGAACTGAAGGGTGCCATTTAGTGTAGCCAAGCAGTAGCAGCAAGTAGTCAAGTCTGAATTTCCATTTTTCTTCAGTGCATAACAGAAACGGTAGGGTGGAAGGAGTGGCCACCCTAGGTGCAAGTCAGGGGTTGAGGGGTGCAGTCTTTGCCTTGCAATTAGCACAATCAAGCTATTTAATAGCAGTAATATCCATTTAAGCAGCTGGCTTAAATGAATAAGATTCCATGTTTATTTCTGTTTGCTGCAGTTCAACAAAGCAACTTGGTGTTGCATAGCTTAAGCTGTTTACATAGTTTTCTGTTTGGGCAGATGATCCTTACTCTTACATTTGAGTGGACAGATTGGATAATGTATGGGACTGTTTTTTGCCAGGCAGCCTCATTTGGCATTTAGACTTCTCCCCAAGGTCATGCTCCTCCCCTGACTCCCACCATTCCTCCCTGAACACCCCCCAGAACTTGTTTGACATCATCAGATTCTGACATGATGATCTCTTCCCAAATCTGTTATAATTAGTGCTTGTTTATGCTTTTTTTTTTAGAGAGTTAGTATTTCTGTCACTTTTTGTGCATTTCTAAATCACAAGTTTAAGAAATCATCATGCTTTCAGATTTTTCTTGTCTAGTTGCTTTCTCCTGCCTTCTGCCAGTAAGATGGTCGGGACTAACTGTTTGCTTGTCCTTGCAGAATGATTTCTGTGTCTAAGGTTAAACTACATATTAGTGTTTTTTTTTTTTTTAACTTAATGGAGGGTTGTAAGTGTTGTACTGTGATTTTATTACTAGCTGGATTACAGTTTTGTTTGTGAGTCCAGGGTTTTCTTTAACCATAGATAGTGTCTTGGACTTCAGGGAAGTGCAGCTGTTGAGGCTACAGAAATCCCCCTAGAGACACCCATAAGCTTTTGTCATATTTCTACATCTGGAACATTTGAAAGGATTGTGCGAAATTTGCAAGCCTTTGACTGCTGCAACCTGTAGAAAATGAACAAACTTATTTTGAAGTTTGCTAGTTAGCTCTTTTCAACCCCCTGCTATAAAGCCCACTTTAGTGCGCTTTTTCGCTTGTATTCAACTCAGCACAGCTCCTCGTGGTGTCCTGCAGAGTTCTACAAGCAGCAGAGAGCAAAAGAGTGACTTTTTCCTGATTTAAGTATTTTTTTCTGGCTTTTTGATTATTTACTGCTTAGCGACTGCATTTTCGCCTATTTATACAGCTCTGCATTCTATTTAAACTGTTTTTGTGTTGATTAACTGTTTTGCACTTTTAAAAAGTTATTTGTTGCTTAAATTTACCTGTAGGCTAACACACTCAAGTGTGCTAGCCGTTTAAAAGCATTTATAGCATTTACTGACTGTTTTTCCTCTGTTTTCTGCAAAAAAGAAAAAAAAAAAAAAAAATCTTGTTTTCCTGCTTTACTGAACTAGAATAGTCCAGTCTTCAGAGTTTGCTGATCTCTGGGCTTTGTCTTGGTTCCTGTGCTATTCCATATCCTTATTTGGATAAAAGGAAGCGTCTTTGTTCACCAGTGGGAGTGGGGAGCACTGAACAGCCTATTTGTACCTAGAGGAGTGGTTCCAGCCAGAAACTTGTAGTCTATTGGCCATTTTGGGTCAATTCCTAGCTGTTTTCAGCCCCCTGTAATAAAGCCCGCTTTAGTGCGCTTTTTCGCTTGTATTCAACTCAGCACCGCTCCTCGTGGTGTCCTGCAGAGTTCTACAAGCAGCAGAGAGCAAAAGAGTGACTTTTTCCTGATTTAAGTATTTTTTTTCTGGCTTTTTGATTATTTACTGCTTAGCGACTGCATTTTCGCCTGTTTATACAGCTCTGCAATCTATTTAAACTGTTTTTGTGTTGATTAACTGTTTTGCACTTTTAAAAAGTTATTTGTTGCTTAATTTTATCTGTAGGCTAACACGCTCAAGTGCGCTAGCCGTTTAAAAGCATTTACTGTCTGTTTTTCCTCTGTTTCCTGGAAAAAAAAAAAAAAAAATCTTGTTTTCCCGCCTTACAGAACTAGAATAGTCCAGTCTTCAGAGTTTGCTGATCTCTGGGCTTTGGCTTGGTTCCTGTGCTATTCCGTATCCTTATTTGGATAAAGGGAAGCTTCTTTGTTCACGAGTGGGAGTGGGGAGCACTGAGCGGCCTATTTGTCCCTAGAGCAGTGGTTCCAACCAGAAACTTGTAGTCTATTGGCCATTTTGGGTCAATTCCTAGCTCTTTTCAACCCCCTGCTATAAAGCCCGCTTTTGCATGATTTAGCGCGGAGTTGCCCATAGAGCACCATCGGGCAGCGCTGGTTAAACTATTTCTGGCTCTGTAAAGTCTGCTCTTCAATTTTTCCCTTAGAACTTCTCTACTTGCAATCTAAACAGTCTATTCTCTATCTCAAAAGCTCAGCACTTGCTCCTAAAGCATTTTTATATAGGTAAAGTACTTGTATACTAAACAAAGTACTACATTAGCCTAGAATCCCCTTGAGTACCCATTTCCCTATAGGTCCCTTCTGACTCAGTTACACAGCAAACATTTTCACTTTTTCTAGCATGTCGAAGGGTCAGTTGCTAGCGCCCTCTCCTGTTCAGCTGGTGAATCTGGGCATCTTGAGGCAATGTTACAATTGCCTCATGTACACAGACAACCCACTCCTTCTCCCACAAAACACAAATACATGTGAGAGATGCAACTACATAGCCAAACTGGAGGCTGAGCTCTCTCAACTCAGGACTGGCAAGACCAGACAGGAGGAGAAGGAAACCACGCACACCACAAACCCAGTTTCACATAGAACTATCCCAACTGCAAAACAAACACATAAACACACAAAGACATACTCTGAGGCACTGATCAAAAATCTAACCAAAACTACAGAGGCCTCCAAAGCAGACACCCAAGCAACTGCCACCTCAAGACATAAGACATGCAACACATAGTTCTCAAAGTCAGTGTGCTAAACAGTCACAGCCCTTAAGGCCAAACACAATGCCAGACACACTTGTTATAGGTGACTCCATAGTCAGACACACTGACGTCCCACTCACCAGACTGAACAAGGAAAAGATCACAGTAAGCTGCCTGTCAGGCGCTAGAATCCGCCACATAACACAAGCACTCGGGTCACTCCACAGCAAGTACAAGTATGACTCGGTCATTGTCCATGCCGGTGTGAACGACCTGAGACGTACTTCCCTGGACTACATGAAAAGAGACATAGAGGAGCTCTCAGATTATGTAGCCCAGGCCGGTATGACCCTGACCCTGAGCAGTATCCTACCCTCACCAAGAATGATGCCACAATACAGAGACAAAATGATCAGCTTTAATAATTGGCTTAATTACTGGTGTCATTCTAAGGGGATCCAATGTCTGTCTGCCTGGGGTGACATGCTCGACAAGCCACGCAGCTTCGCAATGGACGGCTTGCACCTGTCACCCCTGGGCTTCCGGATATTGGCGAAGGCTCTTGCCACCCCTATAGTGCCTTTTTTAGGCAAGGCTCAAAGGATAAACCTACCGCCCTAGAAAACAAAAATGGAGAAAAACTAAGGGTAATACTGCTCAATGCCAGAAGTCTAAACCTCAAGATGCACACCCTCGAAGCCCTGCTCAGTATGGAGAACATCGATGTCTGTGCTGTGACTGAAACCTGGTTCAAGGCTCCTGAGAGCACCCCGGCACTATCAGGTTATACCTCATATCATGCGTTCCGGCCCCAAAATCCGGACCGAACCACAAAAGGAGGGGGAGTATCCATATTCATAAAGGATACCCACACCTCCAGGTTAGTGGCAATGCACGAAGCATCGGAGACCATCCAGGTGCAATTAACCATAGGTAAAACTGCCCTACAGTTTGTAGCATGCTACAGACCACCCTCTCAAACTCAGGAAACCCACACAGCCTTCCTGAAGACACTGGAGAGTATGAATGTCTCTCCAAACACCATCATATTGGGTGACTTCAACTACCCAAACATAGACTGGGAACATTACTCAAGCCCCAACACCCTAGTCCAAAGGTTCCTGGAGTTCATAAACTCAAATGCTATGGAACAACTAGTCACCATCCCACAAGAGGAGAAAATATACTAGACCTGATCATCACAAACATGGGGACAAAATGCTCCACACCGGAAGTATATCCCTCTTTGGTGAGATCAGACCATAAATTAATCTCACTGGAGATCCACATCCCACCCCCGACCCCAGCAAAAAAGACCACAGTGAAGAACTTCTCAAAAGCAAACTTCACACTTCTTAAGACTGGAGTGGTATCCTTCAAGGCCCCCGAGCCAGTGGAAACCACAACCCACGCTGCTGAAACCCTTACAAATGCCTTCAACGAGCACCTCCAGGAATGTATGGATCAAGCAATCCCTAATAAAATCAAGACCCTTTCCACCAAAGGCTGGCGCCCGGTCTGGTGGACCCCAGCCATAAACAAACTCTACAAGAGGAGAAAGCTACTACATGACAGAGCAAAATCCCTAAAAGGGAAGGCATCTCTGATCAATACTAGCAAAAAACTATGATCACTCATAAAATCATCCAAGGCCAACTTTGAGAGAAAAATCGATAATGACACAAAACCAAGGCCAACTTTGAGAGAAAAATCGATAATGACACAAAAGACAATCATAAGGCCTTTTTTAGCTATGTTAGAAACCTGGGTGGAAACTCCCAGATATGCTCAGAATTAGTCCAAAATGATAAAAAAATCACTGAACCCACAGACATTGCCAACATACTGGCAGACAGGTTCAGTGCAAATTTCTCCCCTCCCTCTCCCTCAAAAGGAGAAATATCTATCCCACCAGAGTCTAGCCTCCCAAACATCTCAGAAGCCCAGGTGAGAGCTGCTCTCTCTAAAGCAAAAAACACAGCATCAATGGGACCGGATGGTGTCCCCGGCTGTGTGCTACACGAACTCAATGAGGAACTAAACCCACACATAAGGCTGCTGTTTAATCTTAGCCTTACTACAGGATCGTGCCCAAAGAATGGCGACGCAACTGTGGTCCCACTCCACAAAGGCGGTGCTTCTACGGACCCTTGAAATTACCGCCCCATAAGCTTGACGAGCCTTGTCTGCAAAGCTATGGAGAGGATCATAATGGAACTCATAAATAAAGACATTGGGGACCTACAGACACTGGATCCTACCCAATTTGGCTTTGTCAAGGGCAGATCCTGCCTCTTGAACTTGGTCGACTTTTTCGAAACGGTCACTAAGGCCATTGATGAGGGTAAGGCAGTTCACACAGCCTACCTTGACCTAGCAAAAGCGTTCAACACAATACCCCACTCGGGCATCATAGAAAAGCTCACCAGCTTAGATGTAAACCCATATGTCACAAGATGGGTTGCAAACTGGCTCAAGGACAGAACCCACAGGGTTAGAGTTGCTGGTGCCATGTCAGACTCTAAGCCGGTCACGAGCGGTGTCCCACAGGGCTCAGTCCTGGGCACCCTCTTGTTCAGCATTTATTTTTCTGAAGTGCAGGCAAACATAGGGGGATTGTGGCTGACAAAATTTGCAGATGGCTGCAAACTGGGCACCATAATTGACACTCCATCAGACACAGACATCCTCCAGAGAGGTCTCATAGAAATGGATAACTGGTGCCAGAGCCATGGCCTTAAGCTAAATGCCAAAAAGTGTATAGTCATACCCTTTGGAAAAACAAGGTAACCCCTAATTACTACATAGGTGGTAATACATTAAACACGGAAGAAGTTATCAGGGACCTGGGGACCCAAGTTGACAGTAACCTCTCTTTTGACACTCACATTGCCAAAGTGGTTAGGAAGACCTTCTACATTGCCCACCTGATCATGAAAGGATTCACATCCAGATCAGGAGAGGTCATTGTACCCCTGTACTCTTCACTTATCAGACCAATGATCGAGTACAACGCCCCATTCGGAATGTACCTTACCCGACACCTGCAGCAGTTGGAAAGACCCCAAAAGTTCCTCACCAAAAGGATAAAAGGGCTCAAACATATGTCATATGCTGCCCGACTGAAGAAACTCCAGCTCTATTCAGTCGCATACCGTCTGCTCAGAGGTGATCTGTGCCTGACATACAAGGCCATGTCCAACCCGGAATTAATGGACATGCTCCACCTCAAAAAATCCAAATCCACCAGAGCCACGAGAGCAAGAGACTTGAACCTCAACACTGATATAAATAGGACGTGCTGGAGGGACAGATTCATCACCCAGCGACTCCCTACACTATGGAACAGAATCCCAGTCCATGTGAGGCAGAGCCCCTCACTGACTCTGTTCAAGAGAAATCTTGACGAGTGGATGGGAGATCGTAGGTTTACCCCGGGAATCATCTCTGTCACTGCTGGACAGAGGCACAGCAAACTAATGGGTATAGTATTCTCATCCTAAGGGGTGGTGAAAGCCACACACACTCTGGCTAGACTTATAAATGCCCTAGGGCAGATAGCCTAGTATGAACCTATGAAGGGATTTCTCCTACAGATGAAAATGGGCTTTCAGAGACGAATGACAAAGAAAAAGGAAAGGTGATCCCACACTATAGACTATGGCTTCCTCCCCCAAGACCCTTGGATGGATAATTAACAGATTAATTTAGTTCAGACTTCTTTGGAGCCCAGGGTGGAGACTCAACAAGTTAAAGTTGTTTTGGCTCCTCCTCAGCCATATTAGTCGGCGATTTCCTTGACTTCTACTCCTTGAATAGCCTTTCCTTGGAGAAGGAGCTTTCTAGATTCTTGGAATCCAACCCTTCCCCAGCACTTTCTGGTCCATTTGCCAGGTCTTTCAGGAGCCCATCCATGTATATTGACTGGGATTGCATGGTGGCGGGGCTTTATCAAGGTCCATATTGATATGGACATACTTCCATTCCCCCCTGTTTCCCTGGCAGACAGGGAAGGGCCCACTGCATCAACATCTCTTTCTCTTTTCCCACAGGCGTTGTCTCATCTGCAAGAGTATTAGAGCCAAGTATAATCTGAATCAACACAGTCAGGCTGAATCCTGTAGCATAGATGTTCTTGGTTCTGGCACTCTCAACTCCTATCCTCTTGATATATAGAGAGTACCTAGGCACTGTCGAGGGGGGGGCAGCATTAAGGTCTGTGTCTGCATGGACTGTGACCCAGTTGGGCCATTTTTGATATTCAGGTCTTTGACACTTGACCTGTTTATACCAAAGCCGCATTCAAGACTAGCTGTCACCTCTTGGCTGGTGTTCGTTGTTGACATCTTCTGCTTTGTCAGCAGGCTCTGTGCCAACCTTGTTGGCAGTGACTGTACAATATCAGTATTTGAATTCTTGGAAAGATTAATCATTCTACTCTCAAGGTCATATATATTGGACAAATCACTGATTTTTGGCTTTAAAATACCAGGGTATCTGGAGCCTTGATCAACCATTTTGGAACGCAGAGAGAAATACTTGTGAAAGAACATGAGAGACCCTGAACCTCCGGAACTGAGCCTTTCTTGGGTATTTATGACTGTGCTCCTCTGGATGCTCTTTGTAGTAGGGTATACAAAAGGAGGAACACTAATTCTCAAGCAGAGTCTTTGCACTAGATTCAGACTTTTGTGATGGGGAAGGATCCCCACAGTCTCCACTGGATGACCCCCAAATTCAAATATGTTCCATTTGAGGCAGAGGGTTCGTTGGTGCATAGAACCCATCCCCCCTTCTTTTAGAAGTTTCTGATGGAGGCATTTTGGACTGCCCCATATATGTCTTGGATTGTTTCCTCCAGAGACTGCATGGTAGATCAGGGTTGTGGAGTGTATGTGGCAAGAACCTGATGTGACAGAGCCCGTTCTGAGGAAGCTGGATTAGATCTTCTGGAGTTAGGGACAGACTGTAGACTTGGATAGACTTGGATAGTGACTGTTGCTGAGAGAGAGCCCTCAGATGAGAACCTGGTGGTTTATCCACCCAGCTGAGGGTCAAGAATGATGGATTGATTAGGAAAGCATGCTTTTCTATCAGGCGCCTTTGCCATACCTAACACAAATGACTTGCTTCTAATGAGACTTAGCTGAGCTGACACTAGGCTTGCTGAGACCTTCTCCAGATACTGTCAGGTAAACCTAGTCAGAGGTATCCACAATGATGAATACTTCCACCCTTTCCATGCGGCTGTTCCATAATGCAACAGATGGAGCAGTCGGGGCAGCTAGAGCAGCTATTACAGTGAGATGCCATGCTTCGTTCAGTGTCCTGTAACGTTTCAGAAAATGTCAAGATATCATTTGCAAACACCCTCTTTAAAGGTCCCTCCCTTTTTGGGCCCAATATGAAAAACTAGTCAAAAGTGAGCAAGAAAGCAAAACTCTCTTCAGGTTTGTGATTTCCCAGAGGTCTTTCACCAAGGATCAAAAAGGTCTTAAGAATTTATGGTGTATGAAATCCTAACAGCAGTCTTTTGAACAGCTCCTTAGGCACTGTCAAGGGTACAGGATCCCTTCAATGGATGTCATCCATAAGGCAGACATGGCTAACAGTCGTCCCAGAAACATCAGTAGAACTCCTGAGACCTTGCCTAACTATCCCACTCTGGAGGCATTCTGGGAGGTGGAATTGTCTAACCTTATACCAGAAAGCATGATTGGCCATCATGCTAGATAAATCAGTAAGTTGTGTAATATCCAGAAGCTACACTAAAAGCTATCATGGAAATGTAAGGCTAGACTTGAGATCCTCCCAGTTCTGTAGCATAGTAAGTACCCAATGTTTGAAGTCGCATGATCTAACCCCTCCCAGCATTATCAGATACATCACCCCATTAAAAGAAGTCGGCAAGAAGAGAAGTCAGCAGCCATCCAAAAGGTTCTGCAAAACCAGAGAGGGTACAGGGTTTACATGAGATTCTTTATAGTACCCAAAAAATGCAGGATCTCAGACTGAACTTAAATCTCAGTGGTCTAAATCAGCATGCCAAGAAAACCAAGTTCCAAATGGTCATGATACAATCCATCTTTGCTTGCCTTCAGGAAGGAGATTGGATGTGTTAAGTGGACCTCACCAGTCTGCACATAAGAATTAAAAAGTGCTCATGTGATTTCTGTGCTGCTGTCTGCCAGCTGGTTGTTATTAGTTGGGATCCCTACCATTTAGTCCTAAGCCCACATCGTGGTTATCAAGTGTATGGTAGTGGTTATTGTTATGCTGCCAGCCCAGCTATCTGGAATTTTGTAAATAATTCTGTCATTTGTGAATATTGATATGATTTATACAGAACTTTATGTACTGAGCTAAGCTGTATACACAGTGTATCCTACTGGAAAAGAACAGATGTATATAAACAATATACCTGTGCAAATGTATGTTTTAATAGTAGAAACTGGAACGTACATAGTTAACTTGCAAAACTTCAAGAAAATAAGTTGAAATTAGACTGCTTTAAGATTGTGCTATAAAAGTTGGTTTCAATGCAGCAAGGAGACAGGATGTCTAGAACTAGGGTGCCTTCTGCATTGTTTTGAAAGTGTTTTATGACTTTCAGTTCTGAGCAAACATCTGAGAGAGATGCATTTTTAACACAGAGATGTGAAATTTTGTTAGTTTCTGGTTTAGCTTGGGAACTTCAGTCAGGCGAGAAAGTGATGTCATCCAAGCTAACCCAGCAGTAATATCTGATATTAATTTAAGAACTCTGTCTGCAAGAGAGACTGGGCATTTTGCATTTTATCTTGGAACTAGCAAAGACATCCACTCATCATCATCATCATCTGCACTTGCTTTGCTTGTAAGATTTAAGGCATAGTATCTCTTTTAGACATAGATAGGAATATAGTAAAGATTAGTTTAGATGTTTTCTGTATTTATTGGAGACTGTCCTGCAATGTTGTTTTAAAATATTTCCTGTGATTTTTAACTCTGAAGTTACTGTGTTGATGGTGTTTTTTTTTTTATTAAATATATTTAAACCGATCTTTGTGGCTGATATTTGTGAGACACATTTAAGTGCTTAGAGTACTTGCATATGTACTTGGTGACACTATACAGGCCACTTCTAATAGTCTGGTGCTTTGTCAAGTCTATCACTTGGATAATAGTAGCATTACAAGGTAGCATTGGACACCCTTTGTAAGGATCTTATAGTAGCTGATATAGGTGGCTGGTGGCAGCTGGAACTACCTTATAGTCTGGGCAAAAGGGGGCATAGCTAGTAAACCTGTGCCAGCCTTTCCCATCAGTGTGTGTGCTTGTATATCAATTAAATGTGTGTGTCAGCTACTTGGGTAGGGACATGAAGCAATGGTTGGACAGAGAGGGTGGGTGGAGGTCTTAGCTTGTCCACTCTGCTGAGATCTGAATCCTATAGCTTTGCCAGTGGGGAGTCTTATTGGTGATCTGGAGAAAGAGGGAGAAACCTGCCCTAGACTGACTGTGGTCTCTGTGCTCTTAAGGGAAATTATACTTTACTGTGTGTCTACTTGGGTAGGTACTAGGCTATTGGCCCTAGGGCCTATACAAGCCTAGCCAAAAAGGTACCCTGGCTTTCGTCACCCAAGAAAATTATTTTCTTTTGCCCCTGTCAAGCAAAACCATAGAAGTGATCCCCGGGGTGAATTTTTTTATTACCCATCCAATCATCAAGATTTTTCTTGAACTTGTCACAACATCAACATCTTTGCCCACAATCAGCCCTTTCACACTGTCATGCTGCAGTCCATCCATCCATATCAATCAAGAAAGAACTGTATTTCATTCAACTCTTTGATAAATTTTCTCCATGTAATGAGCAACAGTGTGTTCAGAAAATTCCTGTACTTTGGAACAGGGGCTAGTCATATGAGTTTGGATGTTCTTCATCTCACATTGCTGCAGTCCTTACATATGGGTAGTCCGCTGTCCTCGGTCGGCCCGAATACCAAAGTATAAGGCTGACGTCGGTCAAGGCGCTTAAAACTGACATCAGGACGTCAGGGTACAAAAGCGCATGACCGACGTCATTTCCTCAGTCTTTTTTGCCGCGTGGTCCGATGCAGAAGCAGCGTTGCAAGTGCCGTTCGGCGTTCTGAAATTTTTCGAATTCGGAGTTTCAGACTGAATCCAAGTTGGCTAAGTACCCCGTTGGGGATTATTTTGTTTTTTTCTTGCCTCAGTGTTTTACCGGATGTCAGAAAAAGTGAATAACTGTATTTCTTGTGGGAAACAGATACCGCATAGGGATTATCATTCTTTGTGTATTCCTTGTTTGGGGCCTGAGCACGACGTTGTTGGGTGTCGCTTTTGTGCTAGGTTCAATAAACGCACTATTAAGCGAAGGTTGGATTGTGCTAGGCTGGTCTTTGGGAAGCGGTGCAATTATAATATGCTGTCGGATTCTCCGGCGCCCGCTTCTGCGAAGAAGCGCAAAGACAAAACAGTTAAACCCAGGCAAGATGAGTCGTCCGTTCCGGACACCGGTTCTTTAGAGGCTTCAGTGGAACTGGTGGTTCCGACGGAGACTTCTCTGGAGTCTCAGGGGGAGACTTTAATTTTGCAGGAGGTGGTCTCTCAGGAGGCAGGTCAGGCTCAAGGGGTTCCCAAGTTACTGTTCTCCCCTCCCTTCCTAGGGTGGTTAGGCCTTCTCCTTCAGTTTCCAAGGCTTCTCCCAGAGGCAGGCCAGTTTCAGCTTCTGTTGGTGTCACTCCTAGTTCAGCAGGGTCTGTGCCTAAGAAGCACATGCTTAAAATGGCAGAAGATTTAATTACTCTGATTAGAGGTTCTTTGCCCCCTCCTGATAAGAGGCCTAGGGTGGAGCCAGAGTTGGGAAGTTTTGAGCAGGCTTCGGATATTTCAGAGTCTTCAGCTGAAGACTTGCAGGAGTATTCTCCTTATTCTGATTCTGATGCAGATGATTCCACTCCTTCTGCTTCTCCTCCAGAGGATTTTTCTTTTCAGAGACACTTCATTCTATGAGGGAACATTTTAAGTGGGAAGGTCAGGACTTCTCTGATTCTAGGAAAAGGCTTGGGAGTTTTGCTGTTACCCCAACATAGGCCTTTGGCTATACCCCTGTTCTGGATGTTGTGGAAGATGTGTTTGCAGAGGCTTCACTTAATCCTGATTCTCTGCCTCCTGCTCCTGTTAAACCGGATAGGTATTACAGGGTGCCTGAGGCTCATAAATATCTTTATAAGAGTCCTAGGGCGGACCCAGAAACTATTAGCCAGGGGCCTAAGGGTGTCAAGGCCTCTGTTGTAAAAATCCGGTTCCTCTGGATAAAGAAGCCAGAGCTTTGGATAGATGGGGAAAGAAGGTCTATACATTTTCTACCTTAGCTATGAGGGCTTTGAATTGCCAGTTTCATATGTTGAAATATCAAAACTTTCTTCTTTCTCAATTGAAGTCTAAGGTGGATGCTCTGGCGGAAGGCATTGAGTGTAAAGAGTTGCAAGATTTGGTGCATGTCTCTGAACAAGTGGGTAAGCATTCATTACAGTGTGGTTTTGATGCTGTGCAGGCCTCGTCTAGGGTGGCTGCCACTGGCTCAGTTCTTCGCAGGCACACCTGGTTAAAGGATCAGAATTTATCTGACCATGTTAAGACAAGGATTTTGGATGCTCCTTTGCAGTCTGATGTGTTGTTTGGTTCACTTGTGGAATCAGTCTTGAAGAAAATGGAAGACAAGGCTAAGTGTATGCAGGCTGTTAAAGATTTTTTGCAAGTTCAGCCTCCGAAGTTTAGTAGGAATTGGCCTGCTAAGGGGTGGACGTATCCTTCTTATGATTCTCAGTCTAGGGGTAGATCTAGACGTGGTAGGGGCAGAGCTCAGAGTTCTTTCAGGCCTAGAACAGGGAGTTCACCTGCACAATCTTCGGGTGAGGGCAGGGGCCAGTCCTTTCGTAAACAGGCCCAATGACCTACTTTTCAGCTGCCAGATCCTTCTTGCCTGGCAGCACCTTTGGGAGGAAGGTTAGCACTCTTCAAGGAAAATTGGATGTTGATTACCCAAGACAAATGGGTATTGGATATCATACACCAGGGTTACAAGTTTTATTTCCATACCTTGCCTCCTTTCAAAGGCATGCGGACATTCCTCCTCAGCAAAGACTAGAGGCTCAAACAAATTTCTCTACTACTTCAAATAGGGGCCATACAAGCGGTTCCTCTGCCAGGAGTGGGCCTAGGATTTTATTCTCGCCTGTTTCTAGTACCAAAGAAAGGAAACACGTGGAGACCAATTTTGGATTTATCCATCCTCAACACATATCTGGACATTCCCAAGTTCAAAATGTTAACGTTACAACAGCTTTTACCTCTGCTGGGCAAAGATCACTGGATGGTGACTCTGGATCTCAAAGAGGCTTACCTTCATGTTCCTATCAGGCCCAGTTGCAGGAAGTATCTGCGTTTCGGGCTGGGACTTCACATTATCAGTTCTCTGCATTGCCCTTTGGCTTATCTACTGCGCCCAGAGTGTTCACGAAGGTTCTGGCTCCAGTGGTAGCTTTCTTCAGGCTAAGAGGAATACAGATCTATCCTTATTTGGACGATTGCCTGATACTGGCCCAAGAAAAGGACGAACTTCTTCATCATTTACAGTATGTGATGGCAGTGTTAAGATGCCTGGGGTATTCTGTGAGCGAAATAAAGTCCAGTCTAGTACCCTCTCAGGACATGTGCTTTCTGGGTGTGAGACTGAATACAGCATCCCAGATGGCCTTTTGACCCCGGACAAACAAAAGAATCTTTCTCTTTACTTCCACCAGTTGTCTCATCAGTCCAGGCTGACTGCAAGGACAGTCCTTCAAGCCTTGGGGTTCATGGCATCTTGTATTCTGGTACTTCCCAATGCCAAACTGCATATGAGGAAGCTACAATGGTATCTCAAGAATGTTTGGACACAGCACTGCCAAGATTTGGACACTGTCATTCAAATAATACCTTGCATTCAAAAGGAATTTTTGTGGTGGGCTCAGGAATGTCACCTAAACAAGGGACTCTCTGTGACCCGGCCAGAGGCGAGTCAGATTTTAACGACAGATGCCTCAGACAAAGCTTGGGGAGCTCATCTAAATGGAAAATGGATACAAGACACGTGGCCTGCCAGACTTCAACATCTACATATCAACTTGAAGGAGATGTTAGCAGTCCAATTTGCATTGATGGCTTTCAAGGATTTACTTCTTCCAGGGCAAGTGTTGATTCAAACAGACAACACAACTGTCATGTGGTACATCAACAAGCAAGGGGGAACGCATTCTTACCCTCTATGCAGACAAGCGATGATTTTGTGGGAGACTGCTCTCAGTTTACAGCTAAATCTTCAGGCAAGGTTTCTGCCAGGAGCACAGAACTCCTTAGCAGATGTGTTAAGCAGACGAATTATGGATCCCCACGAGTGGAAATTGGATCCTCATGTATTCCAGAGGTTGACAGTGTTATGGGGAAGTCCAGACATAGATCTGTTCGCTTCTCCACTAAATTACCAGCTGCCAAAGTTTTGCACAAAAAGGTTTCATCCCTCAGCTTGGAAAGTGGATGCTCTCTCATTCAATTGGAGCAATCTTCACGTGTATGCCTTTCCACCTCTGCCTCTCCTCCCAAAGGTACTGCTGAAGGTCAGACAGGACAAGCCAAACATGATTTTAATAGCTCCAGATTGGCCTCGACAGCACTGGTACCCATTACTGAGAAGTCTGGTACAGGAGCCTCCATGGCCTTTGCCTTGATTCCTCACCTGCTGTCTCAGGAGAGCGGTCATTTACTCAATGTCAAACTTCATTCTCTACATCTGACAGCCTGGCATATTCTGGTTTAAACCCTGGAGGGTCTCAGCTTCCACAACAAGTTTTGAATGTTATTTTGGAGGCCAGAAGGCCTAGTACAAGGAAAGTTTACGCAGATAAATGGAGGAGATTTTTATTTTGGAGTACAGCAAAGGACTTTGATGTTTCTAAACCTAATTTAAGTGTGGCGCTTCAATACCTTACTGAGTTATTGGACAAAGGTTTGTCCTTCTCCTCTATAAAGGTTCATGCTGCAGCAATCTCTGCTCACTATGACTGTGATCCACCATTATCTTCTCAGCCTTTGTTTAAGCAATTCCTTAGAGGGGCAAAGAATATAAGACCCCCACGTAGAGCTCCTACTCCTGCTTGGGATCTCAATTTTGTGTTGGAGAAACTCACTCTACAACCTTTTGAGCCTGCAGCATCGGCAGAGTTGAAATATTTATCTTGGAAGACTGCTTTTTTGTTGGCCATTACCTCTGCGAGAAGGGTTTCTGAATTACAGGCCCTTATGGCAGTTGAGCCTTTCTTAATTTTCCACAAGGATAGGGTGTCTTTGCGTACTAACCCTTCTTTTATGCCTAAAGTGGTTTCTAGTGTGGCTTTAAATCAAACTATTCATTTGCCTACTTTTTATGCAAACCCCCAAAATAAAGGGGAAAAGATTTTGCACACTTTGGATATACACAGACAGTTGCGATATTATTTGAGCAGAACTAAAGGGTTCAGGCAGTCTCAGCAGTTGTTTGTTTCTTTTGCTTTGGGTTCTCAGGGCAAGCCTGTTTCAAAACAAACTATTTCTAAGTGGATTGGTTTTTGTATTGCTTTCTGTTATTCCCATCATGGTAAGGAGATTCCAGCTGGGATTAGGCCTCATTCCACTAGGGCTACTGCCACTTCTACAGCTTTTTAAGGGGTGGCTACTAAAGATATTTTGGAAGCAGCTACTTGGAGTTCAGTGCATACTTTCTCTAAGCACTACCACCTTCCACTTTACTCTAAATCTAGGGCTGGATTTGCAACTGCAATTTTACAAGGCATGTTGGCAGCTCCTAATGCTTTATAGTTTTGCCATCCTCCCTTACCTCTGCTTTGGGATTCTACCCATATGTAAGGACTGCAGCAATGTGAGATGAAGAACATAGTACAGTTTTGTACCTACCATAAATGTAGATGTTCGAAGATCCACATTGCTGCAGTCCAATTTACCCTCCCTCCTTCCCCTCTGTTGTTGAAGGTGGTGGTGTGGTTTGTGTTGTACATATTGTAAATATGGTTAGTGTACGGGTGGTTGGTTGGGTTTTGCTGGTTTTTGGCTTTGGCCTGTCTTGTTAGGGCCTTCTGACATCTGGGGCAAGAAAAGACTGAGGAAATGACGTCGGTCATGCGCTTTTGTACCCTGACGTCCTGATGTCAGTTTTAAGCGCCTTGACCGACGTCAGCCTTATACTTTGGTATTCGGGCCGACCGAGGACAGCGGACTACCCATATGTAAGGACTGCAGCAATGTGGATCTTTGAACATCTACATTTATGGTAGGTTCAAAACTGTACTTTATCACTCTTAGGTCTCACTTTAGCCCCCTCCCCAATGATCATTGTCATCATTGTTTCATACTTGGCAAACTGGCTACTAGTGTCACTCATCAGAGACAGTTTAGTCTAGCACAGATGTCTTCCACTTACCTTAATCTACAGATTGACAGTTCTATTCAGTGGTAAATAGTTTAGTGACATGCAAGAAATCTTGTTCATAAGGCCTGTAGCTGATAACATGATGTGAAGTTGTTCAATCTCGCCGTTAATTCTGTACTGATGGGTTCGGAGCCGATCCCTCGGCTCCGATACGGCCAATTGCAAAGCTCGAGGTCTTCAAATAGCTTGAGGCCAAGTCCCTATCCCATAATGCACCTGTGAATTACCTCAGATCTAGTTTGCTGCTGCAACAGATCGGAGTTTCTGATTTAGCTCAGGCCAGATAAGCAAAATTTTCTTTAAAAATTTTCTTGAAAAGTTTTTTGATAGCTAGAATAGTAGTTAGTTAGCATTGTTTATAAAGCTCTTATAGCTTTCAGTGTGTTTTCCCTTCCCATTTTCTGTGTTTTCTTATAATTCTAGTTGGCCTCTTTTAGGCCTAGTTAGTAGTAGTTCTTTCTAGGTGTGATCTGTCTAGCCTTTAAGTTTATATAAGGCTTTGTACAGTAAACCTTAGTTGTATAGATAGGTTATTGCCTTGCTGTGTTATTTAGTGACCTTTGTCACATTTTCTTAGCTGTATTTATCAAGAGTTCTGTGTGGTCTGTCTAGCCTTCTGTATTTTAGATAAGGCTTAGATTTTTCCTTAGTTGCTGATAAAGAGCAACCTTATCTAAATATCTGTTTTTTTTACATAGTCTGCTTGTGTGGTATCACATTTTGTGTGTGCGCGCGCATGTTTAGCCTGCTTTTATGAAGGCTTGCCTGTACTTTCTATTGAGAAAATTTACTGTTGTAGTTTCTTGTGTGGTAACAGTAAATATTTTCTGTCTTTACTATGGCTGATCAAGATAATCACTCCAAGTCTGGGTTCAAAAAGTGCCCAGTGTGGCCAGAAAATGTCAGTCACGGACAGCCACATTAACTGTGTATATTGTCTAGGAGCTCTGCATTTGCAAGACAGTTGTGCCATTTGTCATTCCTTCTCCTCTAGGGTTCTACAGGAAAGGAAGAGGAAATTAATCAATAGAGGCTTGTTGAAGCCTTCTTTTCAAGAAGCTTTGAGTGACCAGGATGGCTCCAGTAGGTCCTCAAAGTCTTCCAAGACATCAGACTCAAAAAAAAAAAAAAAAAAATACTGCCCTCGGGGCCTACAGTCTTTTCCTTTCGGAGCTCGTCTCCGAAGCACCAGAGTCTTATTCTTCAGTCAGTACCACCTTCGGTACGGTCGTTTCGATCTATCAGCTGGTCGGATCTGGACATGGATCATGTGATACAGAAGCTGTTGGCACCAGCATTAGCCAAAATGTTATCGGCTTTGACCCAAATGGCTTCAGAGCTGAAGACCATTGCACCGACTATTACTATTCCTCCTCCGAGCCATACTGGTCCTTCGGAGCTGGAGGAGGCAGACCTGATGTTACTGGAACCCTCTGAGCCCAAACCTGCTTTATTGTCTTTGGCTCCATGTACTCTGATGTCCTCTGTGCCTATCGAGGACTCTAGGAGCTGACACTCTCTGGTCAGGTCCGGGGAGGACAGTTGGACTGACTTGTCGGTTCTGACCTTGCCTCTCGGGGCCTCTGCTCAGATGAGCTCTGCTCCTACCTCGGGCTTGGAGCCCACTATCCCGGTGCCAGGGGTGTTGATGGTTTCCTTGAATCCGTCGGCTCCTTCGCATCGTAGCAGGAGTGCTTTCGATGCCATGAAGAGAGTCATGTCTCCTAGGACATCCTCTACCTTCGGTTTGCCCTCCTCCTCCCCATAAGTGCCCGTGTCTGCTTCTGCATCACACGTGCTCACTAAGCGTAGAAACCCAGAGCCTCAGAAAGCCCCAGTGGGTGGCCCCTGCTTTTCTGAGACCTCACCAGAGGGCCCCACTGATGAGGTTCCCAGGAAGAGATTGTGCAAGAGGAAGCGCCTAGACTCCTCTCAGGAGTCTCTCCCATCGAACACTGACCTAGATGAGTCAGAAGGGTCCCCACGATCCCCCTCTGAGGATATCTCCTTTGCTAAGATACTTGAGATCCTTAGGCAGAGGGGGGTGATAGGCAGTCCAAAAGCTCTACTGAGGATGAGTCAGTTCTTCTGAAGGCTATCGGGTCTCAGCCCTCCACCTCTTGGGTGTCTCTGCCCTTCGATGAGCTGATGTAGCTGGTCTCACGAAGGGCGTGGGTGTCTCCGGATGCTATGGAGCCTGACCCTAGAAGGCCTAATAAATTTATTTCTGCCCCACTTGACAAAACATTTTTAACTAAAGTTGTTCCGGTTGATACCATAGTGGTGGTGGTGGCCACCAAGAAGGAAATGTCTGAGACTTCCTTGTCTATCCATCCTCCTAACAGAGACTACAGGATTATGGATAGATATGGGAAGTTCATGTTCAGTTCAGCGACCTTTGCTCTCCGTTCGATGAGCTACGTAACCCATTTCATTAGGTTGCAAAGAGATCTACTAAAGGAGTTGGGAGATGCTCTTCAGGGTACAGTAGCTGCAGGGGCCTCCAACAAAGTTGCTGCCCAGCTGCTACCCTAAATTCTATTGTCAACTCATCCATGCGTCTTATATCCTATGCAGCTGATGGAACAATTAGGGCAGCGGGTACAGGAATCGCTCTTGGCAGACATTCCTGGATGTGCTTATGTTTCTTCGTGGAGCCCTTCAAGTCATCCTTCGTGAACACTCCCTTTAATGGCTCATCCCTTTTTGGGACTGAAGTGAGGGAAACCTTAAACAGGTGTGAACAGGATGGAAAGACTATGTCTGCCATCAGGGGCCATTTTTCCACCCCTTCCTGACCCTATCCCAAAGGTCAACGGGGAGGAAAAAATGTGGTTCTGAAAAGCCCAAGGAGCCTTTCAGGACACACTTGGTGAACCCCCTTCCAGGGGCAGAGGAGGGGGTAATAATGGAAGACACTGCCCTTGCGGCAGAGGGGGTCCGCAACATCAAGATGACAGAGATCACTTCTCTGGGAAGACCTACCAGCACTCCTGAGAGGAAGCCAGACTGTCCTGCACTGGAGGCAGTTGGGGGTTGCTTGTCTTTGTACCCAGACGCCTGGCTCAAAATAAAAGACAGCTGGGTACAAAGTATCATTTCCAGAGGGTATTTCATTCCATTTGCCACACCCCTCCAATCTTAAGAAAAATCCCAGACGTTCCACCCTGTTACAGGGAACAGGCAACTATAGAGGTCCAAATGTTGCTAGCAAAAAGAGTCATCCAACCAGTCCCAGCAGACCAAACAGGATCCTGAGCTTACTCAAGATTCTTTTTGGTTCCAAAGAAGAAGGGGGACTGGAGACCCGTACTGGACCTCAGCAGACTGAACCAATATGTAAAGAAAGAGAAGTTTCGGATGGTCACGCTTCAGTCTATACTTCCTTTTTTAGGGAAAGACAATTAGATGTGCTCAATAGATCTCAAGGATGCGTACTACCACATAAAAATGGCCAGGCCATCCAGGGATCACCTGCGCTTCTGGCTAGGAGCCAATCATTACCAGTTTCGAGCCCTGCCCTTTGGTCTTACTACAGCCCCCAGAGTGTTCACCAAATGCATGGCAGTGGTCACGGCTCACCTGAGGCGTCTAGGATTCCAGGTGTTTCCTTACCTACACGATTGGCTCCTTACCGCCACCACCAGGCATCAACTTATTCAGGCCAGGGAGTCCACTCTGTCACTCTGCAATCATCTGGGCATTACAGTCAACTCAGAAAAATCTGCCTTGTCACCATCACAGCATATCATTTTTATCAGGGAAGATTTGGACACCACCACCACCACCACTCTAAGACTTCCAATGGAGGGATTCCTTCTCATTCGTCAACATGTCAGCATCCTGTTATCAAAAGCAAAGCACCAGCATCGGAAGTTCTAAAGATATTAGGCATGATGGCAGCAGCAGTTCTAGCCATGCCACTAGCTCGGATGCACATGCGGGTTCTTCAGTGGCTGTTGTTCACTCAATGGTCCTGCCAAGAGCTCCCCATGAATCACACTATAATCACAAATTCTTGCAGGAAGGACCTTCAGTGGTTGTTGACCTCACTTCATGTCACAATAGGATGCCCATTTGTGCTACACCCTACAGCAGCCACTGTGACCACGATTGCTTCCCTGAAAGGGTTGGGGGGCATTTTCAGGGAAAGACTGCCCAAGGCACATGGACTGACCAGGAGACACATCTGCATATCAATGTCCTAGAGATGAGAGGAGTACTTTTGGTGTTGCAGTACTTTCAGGAGTCTTCCTCTGGGCACGAATGTGATTCAGAGAGACATGTCGGTGGTCTGGTATTTGAACAAACAAGGAGGAACCAGATCTTTTCCCCTTTGTCGAAAGGCTCTCTGAGTTTGGCAGTGGGCTGTTTCCACCCAGCACTTTGTTGGCAACACATATCCCGAGGAGATCCAACGTGATAGCAGACAAACTGAGCAGGGCAAGCTTGTTGCCCCACGAGTGGCCCCTCAAGAAAGAAGTTGAGGACAGGCTATTCCGCAGGTGGGGCCAGCCTTGCTGCGACCTTTTTGTCAGTCAAATAAACACGAAATGCAGAAGCTACTTTGCCCCGATTCCCCCTCCGGGAAAAGCCCCAAAGGCTGCACTCGTGCACGATTGGCCTCCGGGTCTCCTCTATGTATGTCCACCAATCCCATTGATACCCATAGTTTTGCAGAAAGCAAAATCCCTGGGAAGGACCATCATTCTTATAGCCACTTACTGGCCTCATCAGATTTGGTTCCCCTTCCTTTGACTTCATCTTGTGGAGGAACCTTGGATCCTGGACCCAGTTCCCGACCTGACACATCCGTCGGGGGACCTTCATCCTTCTTTGCAGTCCCTGAAGCTGACAGCTTGGCTGCTCCAGTTCCCATCATAGCCAGGTTCAATAACCTTTCCAGTGAGACAAAACATCCTTTTGTCCTCTCATAAATCTTCTACCAGAAAGCTATATCTGAGCAAATGGAAGAAATTTTCTATATGGGCCTCTAAAAATAATATTGGTCCTTACCCAAGCTCCTGTGGCTTCCATATTAGTATTCTTGACTATGATTTTCAACAAAGGAGCTGCAGCAGCAACAGTTCGGGTTCAATTGGCTGCTGTTTCTAATTTTCATCTTGGATTTGAAGGTTTGAATATCATGTCTCACAAGTTATCCAAAGCATTTCTCAAAGGGACTTTTCATATTAGGCCACCTGTGAAATCTCCCTATTCTCCATGAAATCTAAATTTTATACTCTTGCATATAATTCTTCTGCCATTTGAACCAGCTTCATCTTGTGATCTCAAATTTTTGTCTTGGAAGATCATCTTTCTGGTAGCTATCACTTCTGCCCACAGACTGTCAGAGCTTCAGGCTTTATCCATCAACCTCCCTATTTTATATTTCGTGCTGACTGAGTTTCACTTAGAGCAAATCCCTTATTCTTGCCAAAGTTTGCAGTGAAAACTAATCTCACCCAAGTTATTGATTTGCCAGTTTTCTTCCCCAGTCATTCTAACAATTTAGAGTATATGCTGCAGAAACTTGATGTTCACGGACAGCTTAGATTTTATTTGGATAGAACAAAAGATTTCAGGAAATCAGACCAGCTTTTTGTTTCATTCTCAGACTCCAGAAAAGGGAGACCAGTGGCTAAAACAACTCTGTCTAAATGGTTATCTGATTGCATCACCTTTGCCTTTTCAGCTGCCAATATGCCTTTGCAACATAAGATTAAAGCTCACGCAACCAGATCAGTTTCTACATCATCTGCCTTTTCTGCCAGACTTCCCATTGATAACATTTTTGCAGCAGCAACTTGGTCAAAACCTCATACCTTTATCACTCATTACAAAGTTGACAGGGCCTCCTTTGTATCCATGGTTTTGAGAAATATACTCCCGTGAGCCACCCGAGATTGATGGTACTTGGGACGCTTCCCATCAGTAAAGAGCAAATGGTGAGATTGAACAACGTCACATAAAGAAGTTATGTACTTACCATAACGTTTCATGCGAGTTGTTCATCTCGCCTTCATTCTTACGTCAATCCCTCCTCCTACCCCCTCCTGGGCTGATAGATGATCGAGATGCTGGATCCATCTTGGTTACTCAAACCTTCTCTTCCTTTTTTTCTAGGAATGTAACAATGACATATGGTATTAGTATACGCAGCAAACAAGATCTGAGGTAATTCACAGGTGCATTATGGGATATAGACTTAGCCTCAAGCTATTTGAAGACTCGAGCTTTGCAATTGGCCATATCAGAGCTGAGGGATCAGCTCCGAACCCATCAGTAAAGAATGAAGGTGAGATGAACAACTCACATGGAACGTTATGGTAAGTACATAACATTTTTTTACTGAATCTATCTGTTATCTCATGTATTGCAGTAAATTTTGTCACTTGTTTCTTGGTCATGTTTACACATACAAATATCTGCAAGCATTAGAGTTTGTGGTAGTTGCAATATTTGTATTATCCTTCAAGTTACACATAAGTGGTCCCAGCACAGATATTTTTAGGACATATTAATCAGGGTTTTCACCACATTGGACCTCTTCAAGAGGAACCTTAACGATTGGATGGGAGAAAGGAAATTCACCCCAGGGATCACGTCAGTCGCCCTGCTAGACATGGGTCCAGGAAAGTAAATAGTGTGGGAAGAAATAGCCAGGGAATTGTTATGTCTAGGCTTGTATAGGCCTTAGGGCTGATAGCCTAGTACCAACCTATGAACCTATAAACAGTCTGCTTTGATAGCAGGAGGGATGTAATCTTCAGGACAACCCTTTTGTTGTTTCTACATTTTCAGCCATGGTCACAGAGGATGCCTCTGCCCTTGGGTAGGAGGCATTTCAGTGGACAGTCACTCCGGGAGGTTTGGTCATTCCGGGAGGTTTGGTCATTCCAGGGATTGTTGTTGCAGGTCAGTGTTTTGGAGATGAGTGATCCTGTTTATCCCTGCAAGCATTCCAGGATGTCCTCCTTTATAGAGTTTGGCTGTTCATACACTGGCTGAAGTCTGGTACTCCAACAAATGGGGGAAGTCATGCAATTTGACCTGCTATGTTGGGAAACCGTGACAGTGTGGTAGTGAATAGTCTTAATCCACCATTATCTGGTTGGCACATGTATTCGTCAGCTTTTTGTCTTTTGATGCCTTACAAATGGTCACTTAGTTGGCTGTTGCTTAAAAAGTTGCTGTTGAGATGGGGATCATTGGTCTTCAGTCAATTTGCATTGACAGCAAATGTCCGAAACTTTGCTTTCATTCCTTTGCTCTTTTCTCTGATGAACAAGATATCAGAATTATCCCCATCTCTGCCAACAGTTATAACAGAAATTAGTTAGTTTAGGGCAGCCCTCGGGAGTTACTGTATGCTTCTCCCCCTATTTACTTTGATGGTGTTCATACAGAAGACCAAGTTCTACACAGCCATTGTTTGTTTCAGAGGTTTCAGATGTAACATTCTCTCAGGCTACCTTTGAGGAGAAATTTGTCTTATCTGTCATGTAAGGTACACCCAAACCCTAGTAGTTCCACTTGTACTCATAGCGAGGGGCCAAGGAATTTCAAGCTGGGTCGTGAGCATTGTCTTGCTTAGAGGCCCTCCACCATAAATATTTGTCAGGGTGAAATGTGCAGTTTATGTTGTGGAGCATAAAACTAACCCTTTCTCAGTTCCTGTCTCAAAAGTTCTTTACTATTTGTTGGAAATGCTCAATTCAGTGGTCAGCTATTCATCAGTTAAGGTGCACCTAACTTCCATACTGAATTATCCTTTAGTTTGTAAGACTGAGTTGCCCCCTCCCATTAAGGGAGTCCATTCCCTTTTAGGATCTCTGTTTTGTTTTGGAGAAACTCACCATTGCTCTACCTGAACTGCCTGATTCTACTGATTTGAAGATTGAGACATAGCAGACTCTCTCCTTATTAGCCATGACTTCTGTCAGAAGGATTTTTGAATTGTAGGCCTTCAGCATTCATTTTCCTTACCTGGTTTTCCACAGGGAGAGATTGTATTTCAGTACTAACTCGTCCTTTAAGCCTTAGTTTTCTGCTGAGTTAAATAGTCAGTCCATGTTGCTTCCATTGTTGAGCAGGAATTGTTCCCAACCATGGTTAATAGCTTTTGCATTTGATCCATGTCCACAGATGGTGTTGGTTTTATATTGACAGGAGTAAGGAAATTAGGAAGTAAAATCGTTCTTTATTTTGCTTCACACAGGTTAGGACACAAATCGATTAATCTGTTTTTAGCTTATTGGCTATCTAGTTATTTTTCTTTTTACAAAAAGTGCTGACTAGAGCTATTCTGCAAGAGAGGTGGCTAGTTTAACAGCTTTTTTCATAAGGCATGTTTGGTTTATATTTGCACAGTTGCTACTTAGTCATCTGGTTACCCACTGTCCCTTTTTATGCAGCACAGTCCCTATTTGAGTAGTTGTGTCCTATGGAAAAACATGAAAAATGTCAAAAATGTCCTGTGATTTAAGTTCAAAGAAATATTTCCTCATAGGTCTTTAATTGCACAGATAAATTATTTTGTATTTGATGGACCTTAATATTATATTAAACAGAAACAGTGAGCTTTTGTTTTGGTAGCCTTTCATACTGGTTGAGAGCATGAATACTGTTAAGTGTAATCTTTGTTTTGATAGCACATCCTAGTGGTTGTAGGTATGGTTTGTCCTGCAAAATCTCACATTTCCATAAGAACTTTCCGATTTTGGGCATTAGAAAAGGTGGCAACCCAATTTTAAGTTGTATGCTGTCTGTGTCTAGGTCTACGTTTTCTGCCACAGTGATTACCAATATGTCTCCATAAGCTGCCATTAGGCCTTGAAGGTTAATTAGTCCCAAATTTTCCAAGCAGCTCTGAAGTTACGGTAGTTAGACAGTTTGTGTGTGTAAGGGAAATGCAAATGGTGTGTGGCTGCATTTTAAGGGTAGTACAGTTACATTTTGGAAAATGGAATGCATGTGATGTGCATCTGTACCTGAAGGGTCATATAGTTGTGTACCGGAGAGGACTGTGCACATAGTGTGTGGCTACACATGAAAGGTTGTACATTTTTGTTTTGTTGGAGGGAAGCTGCACTGTGTATGCTTGAACCTGCTGGATCTTGGTTATATTTTATCTGGGACTGCACTTGGAGTGCACTTACCTCAGGCAAATGCGTAGTATGTTCTCAGAGCAACTGATTGTAATTTAATTTGGGTGAGGAGATGATTCTGAGCTGTAAATGCCATTTCTTCATATGCATCTCATGAATTCTCATCAGTGAAGTAATGAGATCTCTGCAGAAATTTTATACAGTTATAGTTTAAAGAAGTAAAGTTGAAATGTACTTCTCAGATTTTGTGGACATGTATGTATTTTCTTTACTTTTTTATTAGGATTTTCAAGCAATGAAAGAAAGACTTGTCAAAGAAATCGAGATTAGGCTGATGAAGAAGTGTTTTTCAGTTCTGTGCTATCTTCACCCTGAATACAGTAAGTGAACTATTGAGTCTGTAAACATACTATTTTGGTCAGAAGCATGCAGCTCTTAGAAAAAAAAATAAGATTGTGCAGATCTTGTTCCAAGGATATTGGGATACTGATCCATATTGTATTGAATTCATCACTTTATTTGCAGGGCTTTGTCTTGTTTAGTCTCGCATCCCATTCAAAGCTGGTTTCTAAGGGTGCATTTGATTTGTTTATGTTAAGCTGATGTATTGTAATTATACCTCATGTTGTACAGACCATATTGTGAGCAGATGATTTATTCCTGTTCTCAACCATTAATTCTCAAACCATCAGCATGGATCCTAAAAGCTGATCTAGTTGACGGAGCAGGGTGTACTTTCATGAGCTTCTGCCTTAACTTCAGCAAAAGCTGAGCCATACTTACACTGGTGCCAAACTTGGACTTTCACCTGCGAATTCCTCATTTGACCCTTCATTACAAGCTATACACTCTGAGAATACAAAGAAAAAATTACGCAGTTCCCCTTGTTGGGTTAACCAAATTGTCTTATTCTCATCTTGATTGGATTACCTTTTCTTTGAAATGAACCAAGTGTTTACAGTAACCTGTTCTGCTTGTCACTTTGTATCCTAAAGCTCACCTTAGCTTTCCAGAGAGGTATTTGTTGTATTCATTTGTTAATCAGTTAAGCTCACAAGGCATAAGTGCATCTTTCAGGGAGTGATCGAAGGGTTCTTTCTTAAGTGATTCTTCTCAACGTTGTACATATTGCAAGTAGAAATCGATGGACTCGTACTCAAGACTGCAAGGTGACGTTTATTAGCTGCTCACAGCCTTAAGTCTTTCATACAACAGAATGAGTATGCTTTTCTTGTTATGCTGCCTTTTCTACTTTGCCTCAAATATTTAAGTTTTTGATTCATGTCTTGATCCTTAAGGTCAAGACCACTGTGCATGCTGCCTGTAATTTCTGTTATATTGGCTTTTTAGTTTTTCTGAATGTATATTGTACTAGCTCTCACACTATTCCCTACTACACCTGCTAATTTACTGTGAAAAAAGTTTCTGTAACACATTGAGACATGCAGCGTCAGCACAATATCTGCCTCGCTAGGTATCAAAACATAACTTTGATTCTGGAAGGATCATAGGGCTGTGCATTGTATCCCATGATCAGGTATTCCAATACTGACACTGCAGTACAGTGCAAGTGTGGTGGTGTTTTTGGGGGGTGCTGTACTCCTTAGGTGCTCTCCTTCAGATGATGCATTTAAACTGAGTTCTAGTCTGTTTGTGGTCATGTTAGCTCAGGTGTTTGCTGAATATCTGAGGGCACTTTCCCAAAGAAAAAAGGGAGGAATTTCCTCTATGTACTAGCCAAATCATACTTTCAGTATGAATACTACCTCATACTCTCTTGGAAGTAGGCTTCAAACATATTGACACTAACCCAGTCAAAGAAAAAGTTAAATCATATTTAGAACAGTAAATTATAACGGCCTTAGAGGAACAAACCTTTTGGCTGCATATTATTAATTTTGCTTTATACAGGAATCTAGTTGACTGCTAAATTCAGTTGCTGTAGCCCTTTTACCTGAAGCTGATTTGATTGATTGATTAGCATTTGTTTACTTGAATAGTCTGAATGGGTACAAGACCACTATTCAGTGGGAGCACGGGGAGAAAAGTTCAGCACAAAAATTAAAGTACATTGTTTGCAAAAGGTTATGGTAAGAAAGAGTACAAGTCTAATAAAACAGTACAGACAACTGATAGAAGACAAAAAGTGCATGTTATAACAGTGAGTAGGTAGTCCTAAATTAAAAAGAGAGAAAAGAAGTAAAATATCTTGGAAATTAAGAAAGGTGAATGTACTGTACACAGTGGAATGGTTTTCTTTTTTTCGTTTTTTTTTATTTTGTTTAATTTTTATCTGACTGATTCTTAGCTTGTAAATTTTCTTTTTTTTTGTAATATGAGATATGGCTGAGAAGTGTCCATTGTGCCATCATACATATCCAGTCAAGAATAAAGGGACAAATGAATAATAGACGAACAATTATGGAAAATGTAAGATGCCTAGTCATATACATTTAAGCAGCGACACTTACACCATTTTCAAGCACTTATAGTGTTTGCATCCCAAATTATTCAGAATAGAACATAATTATACTCTAAATTTGAGTCTTAACCATCCAGTCATCTAGACTAGGCTTAAAGGTAGTCAAAAGTTGTGTAAATATAACATAACCATGTTTTTTTTTCTTTCGCCTCCCATTGCAGTTCTTGTTTGTATTGTACTACTCTTTAATTGCTTTAAACTGGCTAAAATTTCTCTAAATATTAAATTATTGTCATGTAAATTGCATTTATTTTTAACCAGTGTTGTCACATTGTCTAATTTGATGTAATTAAACTGTAGATGTTTTGTATTATTTTTGAAGCTTGTAAAATTATTAAAATGTTTTTGTAATACCTCAGAACTCTTCTCTCTAGGCCTCCACTGAAAATGGGCACCTACTGGGTCAGACATCCCCAGTAATCAAATGTCAGTAATTATAAATAAATAAGCTGTACTTTGATCTGTAGTGATAATGTATTCCATTGGCTGAGAGTATGTTGATTTTGGAACCTATCAATCTAAGTGAGTCATTTATTATTGGTTGTACATTGAGGTCAGTAGTGTGGGTGCTTGCAGAGCCACAGATTTTGTGAAGAAATAGGGTGTCAAATTGAGCCATGGAAAGACCCAGTTCTAAGAGTGAGGCACAGCAGGTCACCTTAGAGCAGCTTTGTCACCTACAAAGTATAAGGAGAGTTGTGCTAATCTTTTTGGATAGTTGAAGGATTTGAGGCTTTTAATTTTATAGTTACCTTTGGTGCCTTTCCCGTTGAGAAATATGCTTGGCTTTATACATACCATTGGGGCACTGTATTTGATGATGGGTCTGATAAGGGAAGAGCTGAGTGGTAGGAACATTAAGTTGGATCTTGGATATTCTCTTGGAAATTAACTGGGCCAGAAATAAGGTTTCCCTTACCATGGAAGAAACCTGATAAAATGAGAGAGTTGGCTGTGTAAGCACCCATGTGCTTTATGACCGTATATTTATGAAGAGGAATACCATTTATAATATGAGGCGGCAGTGGCTTTTTTTTTTTTTTTGCTGAATGCTACTGTGCTGTAATTTTTGCATTTATGTAGTGTACTGAAAACAGTTTCAAGATATGTGCATATTGCTGGAGCTGTTTAGTATCAGTGGATGAGCAGGTAACAGTGTCTAGATTGCAGTCATAATAAACTTGGTCACCTGGACTTCTGGATTGCTTAAATGGATGTCTGCAAAATAAATGCTGAACAGGAAACAGCTCACCATCAATTCCTGTGGTGTCCCACTAGTTAAAAATGTATGTTCAGAGAGTGTACCAGGAACTTGCACAACTTGGGATATGTTGGATGGCCAATTTGGAATCCAGAAAATAAAGTACGATTTTCTGTAGTCGTAATTTTTAAGAAATAGCATGTGGGCTAGTGTCAAACTTTTAGCCAGATCAAGATAAATAGCATACACTGAGTGACCGTTAGCTACAGCCTTTTTAACCTCTTCAAAGAGGCTTACTAGGTTCAGGAAACAGGACCTGCTCTTCACAACACCAGAATGGTTGTGATCTAGATCAGTGAAATTGCTTGTATCTGTGTAAATCAATTCTCCATGGGTTTGCATATAAGGCTGGTGAGGCTGATGGGCTAGTAGTAACTTGGGACTATAAAGGGGCCACCCTTGTGTAGGGGAGTTACAGTAGCTGTTGTCCTAGCGCAGACATTTTGGATAGGCAGAGGATGAACAGTTTAGAGGCTTAGTGCACACTTCGGCACTGGTGAGAATGCAACCTGATATGTTGTCTCATCCAGTGAAAGTATTATTTTTATCCTTTGAATGAAGAAATTAAAGTTTTTGAAGCATCACAAAGGAATATGTATATAAAACTATGCCAGTGATGAGAAGGATCTATTGCTTCTGGGGTCTCTGGAACAAATAACTGGAACTATAATAGACTCTGATTCAGTAGCCTGATGTTTGCATAATTTCATTTGCAGTTGCTTTAATTGTCAAACCATGAAAATGCTGCTAAGAAAGTTGAAGTGTGCTGTGTCGTACAGTTACAATTTTCTCTGCCAGAAATTAGTTGATAATTTACTAAGTTCTGAATTTTTAATAGTAAAATTAGTGGTTGGCACAGTAATTAGTGTTGCTGTGCTTTGTTCTATAGCTCATTTTTTGACTGGGTCCTTTCTGTGTTGAGTGTAGACTTTTTTTTTTGTCTGCTTTGTTTTTTTCCAAGGTGTTCCATTTTCCTTCCAAATCCCAATAATCTGCAGTGGGTGAAATGTGCATGTTATAAGAGAATGGTGGATATATGTGCCTTGTATGGGTCTGACACACACCATTCAGGATTAGTTTTTCTGTATTCTGCTTCGTAAATGTCTGGCCAGTTTTCAGCTCCTCTGTGACTCTGAACTAGATTAAGTAACTGGAGAAAAAATAAATGGAAAAGAGTAACTGTTGGGGAGGGATAAATGCCCTGCCCCCCAAAAGAAGGTTTTCTCCAACAAAAATATGCTATTTCTTAGTTTGCTGTACGTCAGCACTGAGATGAAATCCAGTTCAAATGTTTTATTTGACCTATTGCCAAGCTTGCAACAAATGGTAGAGGAAGTTTGTAGCAGGGCTTGCAGATCCGCTGCACCATTATTGCCATTGCCTTCTCTCTTCCAGTCTTTGGTACCATTGGTCAGCTGTATTTGGCACCATTTTGTCAATAAAAAATGAATTTAAAAATTCTAAGTACTCTTGCTTTCATTTGTGTCATGTCTGCTGCTGTCTCGTTTCCTTTGTTTATGGAAGAGGTTCAGGCCTTTTTATGCTTTTAAGGTTTAAAGGCTGCAACTGTGATTCTCCTCCTCTCCTATTCATGGAGTACAATTTTAAGTGGATTTTGTCAGACCTAAGAGTGTATACAACTTTTAATGCAATATCGTCTTTAAGGTTACATACTTCGTGTGGTGCAGGTTAGCAGTATGCAGACATTGTTCTAATCAAGAACACTCCTCAATCTACCTACTTAACTGAATAAACTACTGGAAACTACAACAAAGGTGTCTTTATTCCTCCCACAGGGAGTATATCAGAGGGTCTACTAGATCTGTTAGCTAAGGTGATTTTATCTTGACTATCCTTTATACAGTAAATTCCCTCTTATCCAGCCTCTATTTATCCGGCCTTCATATTTCTGCCGTAGCCCTAGCAAAAGACAACAGAGAAGAATACTTCCACCTCCTCTGGGCTAAATAATGATAGACATTTGAGTTTTAGACTTCATATTCATTAGAAAAATGCATACTAACATAAATCCTGTTATTTCAGCTGATTTATAACCTAGAAATTCTGTTTTGTATGTTTTTTTCTGATTAACCAGCCATTTGTTTACCCAGCCTAGATCCAATCCCAGCAAGACTGGGTAACAGGGAGTCTACTGTACTCTTGTTTCTTGTTAGTCCTATCACGTCTGGGTCAGAGCACAGCTGGGGTACCAGACATCACTTGAGCTCTGTGGAGTAACTCTATTTTCAATTCCTGGGGAGGGGGTATATTTCCCAACCCTGAGAAGGGTCAGTTTCTTACATCTGTCAACCATCTGTTTTGCTGAACAAAGTGTGTCAAAGTAGACGTCAAGCATTTGGGAGTTTGGCTTATTATATACTTCTGTTCATGTGTGTGTGTGTGTGTGTGTGTGTGTGTATGTGTGTGTATATATATATATATATATATATATATATATATATATATATATATATATATATATATATATATATATACCTTCAACGATGCACATTCACGCAACCGGACAGCATCTTACTGTGAGGCGACAACGCTACTGCAGCACCGTTTCAAAGGAAAGAAGAAAAAAGCAGGTACTGGCCACCACGCTGAACAGCTTCAAAAATTTTATTTAAAACTCATTTAAAAACACAGGAATGAGCGCTTTTGGGTCCAGGCCCTTCTTCAGATACAAAACTCATTATACTAAGGGATACAGCACACTTCTTAACATTGTTGCATGAGTGTATTGTATGGAATGAAGGACAGAACTATATTATGGTTACACTAGATGTAAAGAATTTATTTACTGTCATTAGCAATACCTATGGCATATCAGACATAGAACACATACTATTACAAGTAGCTAACTTTGAGCTTGATAACATTAGACTGATAAGTGAGCTGCTTAAAGTAGTGTTAGAGAATAACATATTTATGTTTCAAGATGCATATTATCGCCAGAAGCAGGGGGTGGCTATGGGCACACCCTGTGCTAACACACAAATTTAGTGTTGGCTTACTGGGAAAACAAAGTTTATATATGGAGGACAACATCCATGGAAGGACAAGTTAATTTTCCTTGTGTATTTTGTGGATTACTTTTTTGTTATGGGGGGGGGGGGGGTTGTGGTTTTTACAAAAATTTGTTGAATATTTGGAATGTATGACCACTTTCCTTAGATTCACAATGCAGTATTCCGGTAGAGCTTTGGACTTTTTGGATGTAAAATTGCTGAGGGATGAGAATGGAGTTTTGGACACTACCTTATTCAGAAAGAACTGTTGGAAGAATAGCATGCTATCTTATGACAGCATGCATCCAAGATGTGCGTTCAATGGTATAAGAGGGCAGGTTGATAGAATTTCATATATATGTACGCAGGATACACATTTTGAACAAGAAATAGACAAGTTGGTGAGTAACCTCTGTCGAAGGGGATGCAATGAAAATAGAGTTAAAGATGCTATTACTAAGAGTAAACAATACAGAAGTAATGGGTCTAGGCCTTGGTTCTCCCACAGACAATAGGATGGAACACCTATTCAGTCTAGAGCCTCACAGATGGATAATGTGAGGCTAATATTAATTATAGTAATAACATAGGGGGAATATATGATATAATAAAACAGAATTGGAATGTTTTGCTGACAGATGAAAAAATACCCAAGGTAGTGGGAGAAAAAAACGTTTGCCGTGCAAACTTTGAGACGTTTCTTCAGTTGGCTCGTTGGCTTATAAGTATAACTTTTCAATTATTTGGTATTTTTCCTGGCTAGTTGTACTATTTTTCTTCCCTATATATCCCTGTTAGCTGTTCGTGTTGTCTGCGTTAGACCCCTTTTAAGTCTTTCTGCCCCTTTTTTAGAGAGTGATGTTTTAGTTAGAGGTTTCTCTCGGTCCCTTAAGTTTCAGGGCTGTTTCTCTCCCAGGGCAGAACCCGTTTAAGTTAGAGGGTTCTGTCCCTTTCCCCTTTTCGGTAGAATCCATTTCAGTTAGAGGATTCTATTTAAATATTAAAAAAAAAAAAAACTTTAGTAGTTTGTTATTGTTGGTCTAAATAATGTCTAAGGAGAGTTCGAAAGACTCCTCTAAAGAACCCAAGGAGCATAAGCCTTCTGTGTTCAAAAAAATGTGTAAAGTGTGCTGGAAAGATGCCTTTGACAGATGCGCACACTAATTGTGTTTACTGTCTCGGTGCCATACATCTGCAAGACCCTTACACTATTTGTCATGGTTTCAGTAGTAGAGTTCTACAGGAGCGTAAAACTAAGTTGATGGCCATAGGTCTTCTTCCCTTTCAGCAAGCTTTGGATGAGGGCTATAAGTCATGTAGAAAGAGGCCAGCTTCTGCTCCAGATTCAGAGCCACTCAAAAAGATTTCAGAACAGAGAGCTCTCTGCTCCAACAAGTCTGCATCACCATCCTCTTCTGCGCCATTAGTGTCAAAGGAGATGACTGAGGTTTCTACTCCTCGGACCTCAGCTTTGGATCTGATGGTGGGCTCACCAGTCTTGAGATCTCCCATATTGGAGTGTAGGAGATCTCCCTCTTTGTCCAGCCGCTCCTCCAGGAGTATTTCAGATGATTATGTAGAGTGGGTGGTGAAGAGATTGCTATGCACACCAGCCCTGGCTAAATTGCTTTCACCTTTGGGCCCAAAGTCATCGGAGCCGCTTGTCTCCGCTCCACGTTCTTTGATTCCTCCTCCGATTACCCTAGAGTCTTCAGAGCTTGAGGTTATGGATCCGATTGTAGTGGAACCGTAGGCCCTCAGACACTTGCTGGCTTCTTCTGTTCCGACTTCAGCTCTGGTGTCTTCGGCTCCATCTGGTGCCGAAACATCTGGGAGCCAATTCCAGTCTACTCCGGGGGTGAGAGTCGGTGCAGTATGTCTTCCGATCTGACTCTCCCTCTTGGTGCTTCGGCTTTATTGAGCTTGGCGCCTACCTCTGCCTCGGAGCCAATCTCCAGCATCCTCTGTGTAGAGGTCTTCTCCGGAGCGGGGTGGGGTGCTTTCGAGGTAGCGGAGAGGATGCTGTCCCCTCAGATGGCACTGCTCTCGGATCCACTCCCTATTCCTTACCAGGTGCCTGTCTATCTCTTCTCCACCCCCTCCTAAGAGTAGAGATCCGGACCCCCAGGTGACCACCGTGGGTGGTGCCCGCTCTTCTGGAACTTCTCCTGAGTATCCCTCAGAGGATGTTCCCAGGAAGAGGCTTTGCAAGGGGAAGCACATTGACTCCCCTGAGTCGGTCACTTCAGATACTGACTTGGATGAATCCGAAGGGTCCTCAAGATCCCCCTATAAGGATGTCTCCTTTGCTGACATCATGGAAATCCTGAAACAGAAGGGTGACTGGCAACCCATCAACCCCTTGGAGGACGATTCAGTATACATGAAGGCTTTCGGATCTCGCCCTTCCACCTCCTGGGTGACTCCTTACGACAAGTTGTTAGAGGTAATTTCCAGGAAAGCATGGACTTCACCGGACACTGTGGAGCCTGTTCCGAGGATGCCAAAGAAATTTATTACAGCCCCTAAAGAAAAGGAATCTTTAACAAAAGGAGTTCCCGTAGATGCCATGGTGGTGGTGGCGGCCATGAAGAAGGAATTGTCAGAAACCTCTTTATCTATCCATCCTCCTAATAAAGACTCCAGAACTATGGATAGATATTGCAAGCACATGTTCTCTTCAGCGACCTTCATTAGACTTCAAAGGGATCTCATCAAAGAACTAGGAGATATCCTTCAAGTAGCAGTAGCTGCGGGGTCCACAAACAAGGTATCCTCACAGCTAGCCACCCTTGCCTCTATTGCGAACTCCTCCATGAGGCTAATCTCCTGTGCAGCTGAAGGAGCGAGTGGAGTGGCTGCATCAGGAATCTCTCTCGGGAGACATTGCTGGATGCGCCTTTGTAACTTTGCTGACCCTTTCAAGTCTTCATTTACCAATGCCCCTTTTGATGGTTCAGCCTTGTTTAGACCTGTGGTAAAAGAGACGCTGGCCAGGTGCAAGAAGGACGGGAAAATCTTATCTGCCATGGGAGTCTGTTTTTCTGCCCCTTCCAGACCTTATCCCAAAAGTAAAAAGGGCAGGAATATGTAGTTCCGCAAATCCCAAAACAGGTTTTTCAGATGCATGTGAAGATTCTTCCCCCAGGGGCAGAGGGGGGAGTTATAATGGAAGACGCCTCCCTCTCAGCAGAGGGGGTCTGTAGAATCAGGGCGACAGGGACACCTTCTCCAATAGACCCTAACAGTGCTCCTGAAAGCAGACCCGCTCCTCCTTCTCTGGAGGCAGTCAGGGGTCACTTGTCATTGTACCCAAACACCTGGCAACAAATTTCCCAAGACAAATGGATACAAGAGGTAATATCCAGAGGTTACCTCATTCCCTTTTCTTCCACCCCTCCAAAACAAAAGTCCTTACCAGACGTTCCACTCGCACAGAAGGACTTGGCAACTCTAGAGATTCAATCATTGCTAAACAAAAGAGTCATCCAAGAAGTCCCTACAGACCAGATAGGATCCGGAACTTACTCAAGGTTCTTTTTAGTACAAAAAAAACAGGGGACTGGAGATCCATCTTAGATCTCAGCAGATTAAACAAATCTGTAAAAACAAAGTTCCGGATGGTAACCCTGCAGTCGATATTCCCTTTCATAGGGAAAGACAACTGGATGTGCTCTGTCGGCTTCAAGGATGCGTACTACCATAGAAAAATGGACAGGTGGTTCAGAAGGTATCTGCGCTTCCGTCAGGGAGCCAGTTGCTACCAATTTTGAGCTCTGCCCTTTGGCCTCACTACAGCTCCCAGAGTGTTCAAATGTATGGCAGTGGTCATGGCTCACCTGAAACGTCAGGGATTCCGAGTGTTTCCATATCTGGATGACTGGCTCCTCATCTCTTTCACCAGGCATCTGCTATCTCAGGCCAGGGACAAAACCCTTCTTCTTTGCAACAAGCTGGGCATCACTATAAATCAAGAAAAATCTGCCTTGTTACCGTCGCAACATATTGTCTTCTTAGGTGCAGAGTTCAACTCAAGAGACATGACGGCAAGACTCACCCCAGACCAAATACACTCCTTACATCAACAGGTAAAAAATTTGATTTCAACAAAGCAAGCCCAGGCCAGACAAGTGTTACAGACCCTGGGAACCATAGCTGCTGCCGTTCTGCTGGTGCCTTTAGCCCGATTACACACGAGACTCCTACAATGGCATTTATTCGCACAGTGGTCAATGCAAGATCTCCCTCTTTCACATCCGATCTACATCACGGAGTCTTGCAAGAGAGGTTTAACTTGATGGCTCAGACAGACCAGCTGTATCTGGGGTCATCTCTTTTGTGTTTCCCCAACCAAAGGCAGTGTTAACCACGGATGCTTCCCAGATCAGGTGGGGGGTCATTATCTGGAAAGGGCAGTTCAAGGTTTATGGCAGGACCACGAGAACCATCTGCGTATCAACATCCAAGAGATGATAGTGGTGTGTTTATGCGTTTTAGGCACTTCAGGACTCTCTCCCTCTAGGAACGATTGCAATTCAGACCGACAACATGTCGGTAGTGTGGTATATAAACAAACAAGGAGGAACCAAATCTTACCCCCTATGACGAGAGGCATTAAGAGTTTGGCAATGGGCGATTGCACTTGTATAGTGTTGAGAAGCAACGCACATCCCGGGGAAATCCAATGTGATAGCGGACAGACTCAGCAGGACTCACTTGTTACCTCATGAGTGGTCCCTGAACAGAGGGATTGCGGAGATGATTTTCCGCAGATGGGGCCAGCCTTGCTGTGGCCTTTTTTCCACTCCCAAGAATACCAAATGCAGCAACTACTTTGCTTTAATTTCCCCCAAAGGGGAAGTCACCCAGGGATGCACTGGTTCACGATTGGCCCTTGGGATTACTCTACACCTTTCCCCCCTTCCCACTCATTCCAAAGGTGTTACAGAAAGCCAAATGGTCAAGATGCAAGATGATCCTCATTGCTCCGTGCTGACCTCATCAGGTTTGGTTTCCCTTTCTACAAACCCACCTCTTGGAGGAACCTTGGATTCTGGATCCAGTTCCGGACCTTCTGACCCACACTTCGGGAGAGTTCCATCCGTCCATCCACACCTTCAAGTTGACAGCTTGGTTGCTCCAATTCCACAACTAGCCAGGTGTTATTCTTTCACGCCAGCAGTAAGTCATATCCTAGCTTCTTCCCATAAACCCTCCACTTGGAAATTATACTCTTAACAAATGGAAGAGATTTTCATGTTTGGCAGCTAAATGAAATATCGAACCTCTTACCGCCCCTATTCCAGCAATTTTAGACTTTCTCTCAAATCTGTTTGAAGAAGGCCCTGCGGCAGCTACTATTGGGGTACAATTAGCTGCTATCTCCAATTTTCATACAGGTGAAATGGGTGTTCCCATTATGTCTCTCAGATTATGTAAGGCCTTTCTCAAATGTACCTTTCTACTTAAACCCCCAATTAAGGAACCAATGACACCCTGGGATCTAAATTTGGTTCTAAATTCTCTGACTACATCTCCCTATGAACCTGCTTCTACTTGTGATCTGAAATATTTATCGTGGAAAACCCTCCTCCTTGTTGCCATTACATCGGCCAGAAGAGTTTCAGAACTGCAGGCTCTTGCAGTACGTCCGCCTTATGTTGTATTTCATAAGGACAGGTTATCTCTGAGAACTAATCCCTCCTTCCTCCCAAAGGTTTGTTCAGAAGGCAACATAAACCAATCCATGGAACTGCCAGTCTTTTTCCCCAGTTACACCAACAAGGCAGAATATAAACTACATCAGCTTGATGTGCACAGACAGTTGCATTTTTACTTGAATAGAACAAGACATTAGAAAGTCAGATCAACTTTTTGTCTCTTTTTCTGATAAGAAGACAGGATTACCAGTCTCTAAGATGACCTTGTCTAAATGGCTTATGGATTGTATCATCCTTTCATACCAAAAGAATGACATACAATTACCAGGGAAGATAAAAGGTCACTCCACTAGGTCAGTCTCAACTTCATTTGCCTTTCAAGCAAAGTTTCCCTTAGATTCGATTTGTGCAGCTGCTACATGGGTGAAACCTCACACCTTCATCACTCACTACAAAGTGGACTTGGCCTCCCCGGAACAGGGATTCCTTTGGATCCAAGGTACTGAAAAGTCTTTTTTCCTGAGCCACCCTAGGGTTAGGTGCTAGGGACGCTGTCCCAACAAGCAAGAATTACAGCAAGATGGACTACATAACATCTAGAAGTTATGTACTTACCATAATGTTCCATGTTTGTAGTCTATGTTGCCTATATTCTTGCGTCCCACCCTCCTTCCCCCTCCCGTTTTTGGTGGAAGTGGTGGACAAAATTATCTGCCTGCAGAGATATGATGACGTTCAGCCTCTTCCTTGACTGAATTATAGTGATTTGTAAATATGTATATATATTTTTATGTATATATGTTGTATACGTATAGAAGATAAGGTGCTTCTTGCTGGCTTGCAAACCGGATCTGGGGATGTCGCCTGGGGCATCATGGGATTAGCCTCGAGCCACTGAAAGCTCTCGAGATTTAGTATTCGTCAGAGCTGAGGATCGGCTCTGAACCCAACCAGCAAGAATATAGGCGAGATGGACTACAAACATGGAACATTATGGTAAGTACATAACTTCTAGTTTTTGGCTTTATAAGAAATAAAAATCTGAAGGATTTATGTCATGAAGGAAAGACAGAAAAAAGTAGGAGCAATTTTACACAACGTGCAGGTACACGAAAGTGCAGAAATTGCAAAGCATGCGAGTACATTGTGGTGGCAGAATCCTATGGTACACCCTGTATCAGGAAAACAATATTGTTTTGATTTGTATGCAGATTGTAGAACATAGAATGTTGGTTACCTGTCTGTCAGGACTGCCGCTCATTGTGTGTAGGAATACCTAACTGCATGCTGAAAAACAGAGTTTTGAACCATTTGTCCTCTAAGACTAAAATATGAACATAATGCACTTTTCCAGCACATTTCTAAGTATGAAAATCATAAATTTAAGTTTATGGTTATACAGTGTGTAAATAAAAACAAAAGGGGAGGTGATTTGATTGAAACAGAGTTGAATGAAAGTAAATGGATCATTGAGCTAGCAGCTTACAAAACCCCAGGTTTAAATGGGGTTATACCTGTAAGACCAGAACTAAAGAAAAGGAGGGTGTGGTACCGAATGTTAAATGAAGAGCTATATAAAAACTGCATTTTCATTTGAGTTTTGTATCTGAAGAAGGGCTTGGTCCCGAAAGTACTCATTCCTGTGTTTTTAATTGTGTTTTAAATAAAAGTTTTGAAGCTGTTCAGCGTGGTGGCCAGTACCTGCTTTTTTCTTCTTTCCTTTGGAATCTTTGTGGACAGGCAGCCTTTGGTGGAGTATCTACAGTTCTTTTTGGTTTGATATTTTTATGTTTATATGGTTATATTTATCAGGACACGAAAGATTTAAGTTCCTGATACTCGAACAGCTGGAGAAGATCCCTTTCAATGGGGACTTCAGTTCAAGATGAGAGAAAAAAGAACTTATCTGGCAGATGCAACTTGAAGCAAGGCACCCTCCGGGTCTCAACTACATGGAGACCATCACCCCAGTCCTGAACCTCAGGGCACTTAACCATGCTAACTACAACTAATCGGCTCCTAGTAAGATAATGCTATCTATTTCGCTCACTGTTTTCTCACTGGTATAAGGCATAATGTATTCATTTTTTGAACAATAATGGTTTATAAGCAGAACTAAAATTGCAGTAAGTTAATGTATCAGCCCTCACAAAAGTTACAATTGTTAGCTCAACTTTTAATTATCTTTAATTTAAAAGGTAAAATTTCAGTTTCAAACTACATTTAACTTTTTACTGTCTAATGTACGCTCTCCCTGATGGAGCGGCAGACAGGCTACCTTCCTATCTGCCCCGAAAGCGCCGGACATCTCAGAATCTTTCTCAGAACCAAGCTTGCTTCCAATGTTTTACAGATGGTAATGGCAAGTCTAAATTTAGAACTATAGTCAGTAACCCCAGAATATTGCCCAAGATCTCTGTTTTACAGTTTAATTTTAATTTTAAATTTGAATTTAATTTTAAATTTAATTTTAATTTTTATTATTTTGTATTTTTTGGTTAAATTTAAGTTTTAGTACAGTCTTTTCAAACATAGGTATAATCGTGACAAAGCAAAAGGCTCCAACGCATTGCTAGAGGTTAGGAATGGCACATATGAACAAGTAGCTGGATAATAAAAAGGAACTAAATAAGAAGAATGAGATGCTTCCAACCAGGTCCGTCTTCACCTTGTAGGCCTACTAGGGCCACACCCCCAACTAGTCGCTTCTCATTGGACATCTCTCAACCACGCCCCCTCCACAGTAGCATAAAAGCAGCACAGCAACAGCTCTCAGGTCATTCTGACCAGCGCTTGGGGAGCGCACAAATAGTCCTTTTTAGGACTTGCACATAGCAAAAGAACCAAAGATCTGTTCGAGAAGAAGGACAACGGAGATAGACACCACCGCGGAACACCGAAGGACACAACAGCAGCTCTTCCCAGAGCCCATTGTGTCCATACACAAAACAGCTCTTTTCAGAGCTCATGTGGATCTGCACCTTACACCAAACAGCTCTTCTCAGAGCTCACAGTACACCAAACAGCTCTTCTCAGAGCTCACAGAGATCTGTATAAGCTCTGGTAAGAGCAACCGGAACACATTGAAGAATAAAACAAAAAAAGTTCTTATTAGAGCTACCACCAACACCCGAACGGGCATTCAAAACACAAATCGTCCCTTCTCAGAGCTCACAGAAATCTGCATCAGCTCCGATAAGACCAGCCGGAGGCACAGACACAGCTTCGGTGAACCAAACAAAACAGTTCTTTTTAGAACTAACTACCGCATCTGCCCGAAAGGGCATTCAAAATACAAAATAGCTCTTCTCAGAGCTCATAGAGATCTGTAACAGCTCTATATAGAGCTCCAGCTGCCACAGGGCTAAAACAGCTCTTTTTATAACTAGCTCCACCACCGACTACACGTGGAAATCTGTTCACCGTTTAGGATCAAGGGTGAAAGGCTTTGTAAAAATTGTTATATTTAATGAAATTGTCAGTCCATTTCATTGCTGTATACAATATTGATTTGGTTATTTAATGAAAAAAAAAATGCATCTCCACCCCCTCACCCAACAGATGGGAAGGAGGGGCAAAGTCCCATTTCTACTGTGTAGGGATCTCCCAAAGCAAATCCAGACATTTCTGATAAACCAGCATATCAACAACAACAACAAAAAAAATGCTTATAAAGCCATTCGATATAACAAGTGTTGGATGTGGGACGGTGTAACTGTTTTGACTGAATCACATTTTTCTGAATTTCAACTAACTGAACAAATCTGACTGCAAAATCATTTGACTTAATCATGCTTGACTGAAAATTGTAAAGAAGCAGTAATATTCACTATGTTCTTTCCTCAACTATTGTGTTGCTGTACAGTTGTTATATTTAAGTAAGGGGGTGTAGCATGCAAAGCCACCCCTCACATTTTCTGATGAAGTTCCATTTATCACAGATAAAGGAACGAAAGCACTAAATTGTTCGGTTTGTCTTTTCTGCTGTCAGTAATATGGAATTGGTGTAGCTGTATCTGTACTATCATTACTGCTCAATATCGGAGTTGTTTGGCTTCTGCTACATACATACAATCAACTACATTACTAGGGGATTGGGAGGGTGGCCTAATGGTTAAGGTGTTTGCCTTACAAACACAAGATACAGGGTTTGAATCTCACAGGGGATAATTGGCTAGGCTTAAAAAATGACTCGTAAGGGCAGTTAGCCTAGTACTAACCTATGAACCTATGAGTTAAGTACAAATTTGCAGTGTTAAAAAGATTGCATTGCATTTTATTTTTCTATTTAATTGTTTCATTGAATATTGTGGTCTGTCTCTCTCTGTAGTTATTTATTTTTCGATTTAATTGTTTCATAGAATACTGTGGTTTCTCTCTCTGCAGTTAGTTTCACGCCCTCCCTCTTCTTGTTCTGGTATTAATCTTGGTGACTTTGGAATTGCCCGTCCCTCCTGTACATTTGTGTTTGAACACTCCTCCTGAGTTTGTCTCGTTTGCTCACTCAACCAAGTACAATGAGATCATATTTTGACTTCAGAGACTCCTACTAGTCCCATCTGTTCAGCTCCATCTCCGCTCTTCTCCAGTCTAGTGTCACTAGCTCATTCTACCTAATACAGAGAGAACATTTGTGAAGGGCAAGCCACGTAAGTCCTTAATTTTGAATCATCTTTTGTTTCTCCTTTCTCCCTTTCCACTTTACAAAAAAAAATAGCTCATTTCCTGCCTTTCCTGTAGCTAGTCTAGTCCAGATACAGATTTGCTGTAACCAGGACTGTAAGCTTCTGAGCCCCCAAAGCCTTTCTGTTTTGGAGGGAAGCCTTCTAGTTAATCAGTGGGAGTGGTAAGCACTAGGTAGCCTGTCTATCACAAGAGTGGTTTCTGGCCCAGAAATTGTAGTTTATTGGCTGGGCAGTTTTTTCATCACTTTCAACTTTCTGGTTTAAAAGCCTGCATTTGCGCTCGTTTCCCACCTTTCATGTAACTAGGTTAGTCCAGATACAGATTTGCTGTATCCAGGACTGTTTGAAAGCTTTTGAGCCCCACAAGCCTTTCTGTGTTGGAGGGAAGCCTTCTAGCTTATCAGTGGGAGTTTAGCCTATCTACCACAAGAGTGGTTTCTGGCCCAGAAATTATGGTTTATTGGCCGTTTGGCAGTTTTTCCATCTCTTTCAACTTTCTGGTTTAAAAGCCTGCATTAGCGCTCGTTTCTCACCTTTCCTGTAACTAGTCTATTCCAGATACAGCTTTGCTGTATCCAGGACTGTTTGTAAGCTTCTGAGCCCTCCAAACCTTTCTGTGTTGGAGGGAAGCCTTGTAGCTTATCAAGGGGAGTGGTAAGCACTAGGTAGCCCATCTACCACAAGATCCAGGTACAGATTCTTAGTTTTAGCACTTGAATTTGTTTATTCATGCTCAGCACTTGTTCAGAACTTGTTGTTAGCACTAAATAAGCTACAAATTACTACAGCACTCAACCTTCCTCTTTACCTAGATGAAAACAGTTTTTGTACTCATTTTCCTCACATGTCTAGAGGTAAGTAGTTTTTTATTCAGGCATGTCCAAGGGTCAGCTCCAGTGTTCTCTCCTGTCTATCTGATGAATTTGGGCATCTTGGGGCAATGTAGCAATGTCCTCATGTACACAGACAACCCTCTCCTCCTACCACCCAACACCACAACCTGTGAGAGATGCATTTATCTAGCCAAACTGGAGGTAAAGCTCCAACCAAGATCGAACTTGACAGTCAAGAGGACAAGGTAAACACTTCCCACCACGCCCGCACTCATCACATAGTCCCACTAAACCTATACCACCAAAATCCACACACAGAAACGCAAAAACTTTCATGGAGGCTCTCAATAATAATATGTTCAAGCAACAGAGACCTCCAACGCAGAAGTGCAAGCAACCTCCACCCCCTAACCTGAATGACACATAGCCTACAGACTCAGTGTGCCAATAAACCACAGCCCATAAGGCAAAACAACGTACCCAACACACTAGTCATAGGTGACTCTATAGTCAGGCACACTGATGTCCCACTCACCATACTAAACAAGGAGAAGGTTGCCGTCAGCTGCCTGTCTGGTGCCAGGATCCGCCACATAACCCACGCACTCAGGTCACTCCACAACAAGTACAAATATGACTCTCATTGTCCATGTTGGTGTGAACGACCTGAGACATACCTCCCTGGACTACATGAAAAGAGACATGGAAGAGCTCTCCGATCTTGTATCCCAGGCAGGTATGACCCTAGCCCTGATTAGCATCCTGCCTTTGCCCAGAATGATACTGCAGTACAAGGGCAAAATGATTGACTTCAACAGTTGGCTAAGCCGCTGGTGTCATTTTAAGGGGATCCAATATCTGTCTGGCTGGGACGACATGGTCAACAGACCACGATGCTTTGCCAGAGATGGCTGCACCTGTCGCCCCTGGGATTTCGGATACTGGCTAAGGGTCTTGCCACCCCTATAGTACCTTTTTTAGGCAAGGTTCAAATGACAAATTTCCCACCGTAACAGGAACAGGCAAGCAAAAACTGAGGGTAATGCTACTCCGTGCTAGAAGTCTAAGGCTCAAAATGCACTCACTCGAGGCACTCCTTAAAATGGAGAACATAGATATCTGTGCAGTGACTGAGACCTGGTTCAAGGCTCTAGAAAGCACCCCTGCATTGCCAGGCTATAACTCATACCACACTTTTCGGCCATCTGACTTGCACCAGAACACCAAAGGCAGAAGTGTGTCCATATTCATTAAGGATATCCACACCTCCAGGCTAGTTGCACAGCATAATGCATCCAAGGTTATCCAAGTGCAACTAACTCTGGGCAAAACTGCAATCCAAATTGTGGCTTTCTACAGATCCCCCACCATGCCCCGGGATTCCCACTCCTCTTTTCTTGATGTACTGGAAAATATTAGGGTTCAACCAAACACCCTAATAATGGGTAATTTCAACTACCCCACCATAAACTGGGAAAATTACTCGTGCACCAACTCCTTCACTCAACGCTTTCTGGAATTCATAAATTCCAATGCCCTGGAACAACTTATCCACACCCCCACCAGGGGCAACAATATCCTAGACCTAGTCATTACCAACATGAGTGACCGGTGTTCCACACCTGACGTCAACTCCTCGTTGGTCAGATCCGACCATAAGCTAATCACCTTAGATGTCCACATCCTGCCCCTACCCACCATTAAGGAAAGCACAGTAAAAAAATTTGTCCAAAGCCAACTTCATGCTTCTTAAGACAGAAGTGGTGAACTTCATGACACCCATGCAGATGGACAATACAGTTACAACTGCTGAATCCTACACAGTGCACTCTATAAGCACTTACACGAGTGCATGGATCGTACTATCCCAAACAGAACCAAGATGCTATCCTCCAAACAAAGGAAGCCAATCTGGTGGTCCCCTGCCATAAACAAACTCTACAACAGAAGGAAGAAACTGTTGCAAAAGAGAGTACAATCCCATGAGTGGAGGAGCTCCCTGGTCAGCCTCAGTAAGAAGCTGAGATCCGTTATAAGATCCTCCAAAGCTAGCTACGAAAACAAAATCGTCACGGATTCTAAGGGCAACCACAAAGCATTCTTTAGGTATGTCAAGATTCTCAATGGCAACAGCCAGATCTGCTCTGAGTTACAGCACAAAGGCTTGAAAATTACAGAACCAACTGATAGGTTCAGTGCTAACTTTACTCCCCTCTCACCCCCAAAAGGGCCCATATCTATACAGGAAGAATGCAGAGTCCCTGTAATCACATCTATGCAGGTAAAAGCTGCACACTCTAAAACCAAAAACACAGCATCCATGGGACTGGACAACATCCCAGGCTGCGTTTTACATGAACTTCAGAACAAACTGGCTCCCCACCTAAGCACCATGTTCAATCATATTCTCACGTCAGTCTTTGTGCCCACTGAATGGTGCACAGTAACAGTTATCCCACTCCATAAATGATGAGCCACCACTGATCCCGGGAACTATTGCTCTATTAGCCTGACAAGCCTGGTCTGCAAGGCCATGGAACGTATCATCATGGAACTCATAAACAAAGACATTGGTAACTTCCAAACTCTGGACCCCACCCAGTTCGGGTTTGTGAAAGGCCAATCATGCCTTCTGAACCTGATAGACTACTTTGAGGCAGTCACCAAAGCCGTAGACAAGGGTAAGGTGGTTCACACAGCCTATCTTGACCTCGCCAAGGCTTTAGACACCATCCCCCATTCTGGAATTATAGCTAAACTCACTAAACTAGATTTAAATCTCTACGTCACAAGATAGGTTGCCAACTGGCTCACTGACAGAACCCATACTATAAAAGTTGCAGATTCCAAATCTGACTTCAAACCACTGACAAGTGGAGTACCACAGGGTTCAGTCATGGGACCTCTCCTGTTTGGTATTTACTTCCCTGAAGTACAGGCTAACACAGAAGGCCTCTGGCTAATTAAGTTCGCAGATGACTGCAAACTAGGAGCCATAGTAGAGTCCCCAAATGATGTGGACATCCTACAGAAGGGCCTCACTGAGACAGATGCCTGGTGTCAGAGGCATGGCCTGAAGCTCAATGCCGAAAAGTGCATTGTCATCCCCTTTGGTAAAAACTCTGTACCCATGAACTACCACTTAAACAGTAGTCTACTTAACGCCGAATGTGTGATGAGACCTTGGGACCCAGGTGGACAGTAGTCTCTCCTTTGATAATCACATTGCCAAAGTAGTCAGGAAATCCTTCTATATGGCACACCTCTTCACAAAAGGGTTCTCATCCAGGAAAAAAGAGGTCATTGTTGCCCTCTACTCTGCACTCATTAGACCCATTATATAGAGTGCAACGCCCCTTTTGGAATGTTCCTCACAAGACATCTGCAGCATCTGGAAAGGCCAGAGAAGTACCTCACAAAGAGGATTACTGGCCTCAAACAGATGCCCTACACTGACTGTCTCAAAAAACTCCAGCTTTACTCTGTAGCATATTGCCTACTCTGAGGAGATCTCTGCCTAACATATAAAGCTATGTTAAACCCAGAGCTGTTGGAAATGCTACACCTAAAGAAATCCCAATCCCTCCGAGCTACATGCTCTAGGGACCTAAACCATGTCACCACAATAAACAGGAAATGCTGGAGGGATAGACTCCTGTCCCAGAGACTACCTATACTCTGGAACAAGCTACCCATCTATTTCAAGCAAAGTTCCTCATTAGCACTCTTCAAGAAAAATCTTTGAGTGGATGAGAAATAGGAAATACACCCCGGGGATCACTTCTTTGGCTCTGCTCGACAGGGGTACAAGAAATTAACTTTCTTTGGTGGCGTACGCCAGAGAACCATGTTGGCTAGGCTTACTTAGGCCCTTGGGCCGATAGCCTAGTACCTACCTGTGAACCCATGTACAGTGTTTGTGTAATTTTTCTTTATTCTAGCCTGGTTAGTGGTTTGGTTCTTGTTTTAAAGTAGGTTTACTTCAAGTTTTGTATGAAATGTTCATGAGCAGTGATTCACTGTGTGCATTTTTTTGCTTCTCTCTGCTGTTATGCAACTGTGAAGGCAGTATATTTAAGTAAGAGAGATGTGGGGGCAATATTCCTTTCATTAGGGAGGGGGAGGGGGTCTTGCTCTCCTGCAAAAAAAAAAAAAGTTAATGTATTTTTGATGCATTTAAGATTTTCAGTTAAAGGTGATTCTGTCTTGCATGGTCTTAACACTTATCACTGTTTTTCTCTGTTTATAGGTAGGAAGGGACTCCTTGTTAACAAGATTTACTTTGATTCATATTTTGCTGTTTTATCTTTAATTTCACTGTTTGTTGTTCGAAAGAGATATGTTTTAGACAGGGAAGCTCCAGCCACCCCAAGGGGCCTAGATTGCTATAAATTTACACATACTGCAGAGAGGAAAATGAACAAATCCCATCTTGGTTTGTGATTTATTTATCTTTATTTTCAAAAAGAAGTGCTACTGTGAGTGATAGTGGCATAAAGGAATTTCAATTTTTGCCTGACGTGTAGAACTTGTATGGTCAGAACAACTTACTGTACTTTAGTTGTATATTGCTGATGTGTTTTTTTTGCCAAAGCAGTTGATTTAAGTTCGATCTGAATTCTCTGGTTACTGATTTTGATCTTTTCTTTTGTAATATTGTATTCATTTGAAGCTGAATATGGATTCCTTAAATGTGTGTGCAATTAATGATTTGCTAATCCACAAATGTCTTGTACTGTGTAATAAATGCTATGCATATTTAAAGGTAACTGCTGATAACAGTGGTGGTCTGTGTTCCTCGTCTCAAAAGTTGGATGATTTGCTCACCATTGTTAGAAGTAAATTTAGACTTGACTGCATTTGTGCAATTGGCATGGCATGGAGAACTGTTTCATATATTAATGACTGGACTGATGAACTAAATTATGTTAGGCATTGAAGAAATAGAACACATTTAGGAAATGATGCATCTGTTTTCTGCAGGTCATTCAACCTCTATGAAACAAGTACCCTGTCAACAAATTGTATTCCTGGGAGCAAGCTTGAATACAACTTCCCAGATGGCATACCTCACGCCAGAGAAATAAGTTCATTTGACAGCCTACTTCAAACCACTGGCCACAAAGACCCAGCTATCTGCAAGGAAGTTACTGCAAACCCTTGGTTCATAGCCTCTTGCATTCTACTAATTCCATATGCAAGACTGCATATGAGGAAACTACAATGGTATCTAAAAAGCCTATGGTGCCAACGTTCTCAGGACCTAGAATCAATGAATCCTATCATACCTTGTCTAAAGACAAAGTTCCTTTGGTGGGCAGAGGCCTGCCACCAAAACAAGGGACTGCCATTCACTCTACCCCCTGCTGCCCAAAACCCAACAGACTCATCAGACTATGCATGGGGGGATCACTTGGCAGGTCAGTGCATTCAGGGCAAATGGAACCAGAGTCAAATGCACCTGCATATCAATAAAAAAGAAATGTTAGCTGTACAGAATGTTCTGACAGCCTTCAAGGAGTACATTCTTCCAGGACAATTATTGGTAAAGACGGACAACACCACTGTACAGCCTTCAGGGACTACATTCTTCCAGGACAGTTATTGGTAAAGACGGACACCACCACTGTTATGTGGTACATAAACAAGCAGGGGGGAACCCATTCATACCTCTTCTGCAGACTAGCCATGCCTATGTGGAACACAGCCTTGAGCTACCAAGTGCACCTATAAGCTCAATTCCTGCCAGGCAAGCTAAATACACTGGCAGACGACCTAAGTAGAAATCTCATGGACCCACATGAGTAGAAACTGGAACAAAAGATATTCAACATTTTGAGATTCAAATGGGGGAGCCCAGAGATAGACTTGTTTGCCTCACCTCAGAACTACCAACTGGACAGATTCTGCACGAGGACTTCCCATAGAGAAGCTTTGGAAAGTGGATGCCCTGTCCTTCAGCTGGAAAAACCTATCAGTTTATGCCTCTCCCCGTCTGCCTCTTCAAAGTGCTACTAAAGATCAAACAAGACAAACCGAGGACAATACTTATTGCACCAGACTGGCTCCGTCAACACTGGTACCCCCTCTTGCACAGTGTCACTTCTGGAACCATGGCACCTGCCTCAGACCCCTGCCCTGCTGTCCCAGCAGGAGGACCAGATTCTGCACCCACAGCTTCAAACCCTGAACCTTGCAGCTTGGCTAATTAAATGACTTCTCCTTTACCATCCCTCAGTAAGCAAGTGATGGATGTCATTCTGGAGGCAAGGAGGCCTAGTACTAGAAAATTCTATGCTGAAAAATGGAAGAGATTCTGTTCCTGGAACCAAACACAGGGGGATGGACACAACTGTGCCCAATCTGCCGCTCATTCTTCAATACTTAACTGAGATGCTTCACAAGGGCCTTTCCTTTTCTTCCATCAAAATTCATGCCTCTGCCATCTCAGCTCATTATAATGCAGAGCCACCCCTCTTCTCTCATCCACTGCTGAAGCAATTCCTCAGAGGGGCCAAAAACTTAAGACCACCCAGGAGAGCCCCTACCCCGGCCTTGGACCTTAAATTTGTATTGGAAAAGCTCACTCTACCTCCCTTTGAGCCAGCTGCAAATGCAGAGTTGAAATTCCTTTCTTGGACAACAGCCTTCCTCCTAGCCATCACTTCAGCAAGAAGGGTGTCTGAATTACAGGCCCTCATGGCAGTGGAGCCTTTCATCATTTTTCATGCGGACAGGGTGTCCCTCAGGACCAATCCCTCCTTTATGCCCAAGGTGGTATCCAGTGTGGCCCTTAATCAGTCCATTCAATTGCTAACCTTCTTTTCTAATGCACAGAACAAAGGGGATCGAATACTGCACTCCTTGGATGTGCACAGACAACTTATATTTTATTTGGATAGGACTAAACCTCTCAGGAAATCTGGACAGCTGTTGGTTGCATTTGCTGCAGGGGCAGAGGAGAAGGCCATTTCAAAGCAAACAATTTCTAAGTGGATAGGCCATTGCATTCATTTCTGCTATAAGCATAATGGAAAACCTACCCCACAGGGGATAAGACCACATTCAACCAGGGCTGCATCTACCTCTACAGCCTTTCTCAAAGGTGTCCCTACCAGGGACATCCTAGAAGCTGCTACCTGGAGTTCTGTACATACCTTCACCAAGCATTACCTTTTGCTAATTTTTTCTAAATCCACAGCTGGTTTTGCCACTGCAGCCTTGCAGGGCCTTATAGCTTGTCCTTATGCTATCTAACTGTCTCCTCCCTTCCTTAGCTTTGGGAATCTCCCGAAATGCAATGACTGCAACAGTGAAACACGAAGACCATAGTACAGTTGTGTACACTTGCCATAAATGTAGATTTTCGAGTGTATTCACTGTTGCAGTCCTGGTTACCCTCCCTCCAGCCCCCTGACTTCCATTGACTATACCTCTATTCTTGCTTGCTATGCTTAAAGCTTTCTGGTGTATTTGCTTGAGGTGTAACATTGTATATAATTGCTTCCCATTATGGGGGCACCTGACATCTGGGGCAAGAAAAACTGATGTAATGGCGTTGGCTGCATGCTTTATACCCCTGACTACCTGACGTCATTGAAGATGAGACAGCAGCTGATGCAGAACCCAAGACTTTGATAATCAGGCCGACTGAGGGCTACCTGCAGACAAATAACCCAAATGTAATGACTGCAACAGTGAATATACTCTAACATCTACATTTATGGTAAGTGTACACAACTGTACTTTTTGCTAATTCCTTATCATTTGACAATCATGTCACTGCAGTAGTTCAGAAAGCCTTCTACCAGGCTCTTCTGATTTCCTAAGGGAATCTCCTCTAGATCCAGAGAAATCTTAATTCCTCTTTATTCATATCTCATCGGACCCATTATTGAATATAAAGCACCTTCTGGCATGTATTTATTGAATATATCACTCAACTTGAAATGCCTGTTAGATTCATAACTAAAAAGATCAGTAAACTCAATATCTTTATCAGAATAGACTGGCAGTCCTCTTTCTGTAGTTAGTTTCTTATGGACTCCATGGAGACTCATGTATATCTTTTTGGACCATAAACGATCCAACCCTCCTTGATCTCCTATTCCTTTGGAGAAAAAATGGTACCATAACTACCTGTTTATAGGTACTAAGCCTTCATCAGCAGATAAGACTTGTTGGCATGCTAGATTCGTATCCCATTGTATCTCTGACCTCTGGAATAAACTTTTACTACATATTAGGCAGTTCAGCCTTGAAGGTGGCAAGGGTGCTATTCTAAGTAATTGGATGGGCAGCCTTAACATTTTTTCCAGTTTCTTGTCCTTCTCTCTTTGAGGCAAATTTTCATAGGAATCCTTGGAAATTGAAAGCAACTGAGTCTTGTGACCATTTATGCCTTGCTAGTACCCACCCGTAGACTGTACCTCATTTTTCAAGGAGGGCTAGGTCATTCAAGCCAGGTCTGGATTTGTGAATACCCATTCAGTCATCCTGTTCCAGTTTGAAGGAAAATAATGCATCACACTGCTTGATTTACACTGAGTCTATTCTGCAGGTTCGGAAGGCACTATGTAATGAAGCTCTCTCACCCTCTCTGTCTGTCCACTGTGTTTTATTCATTTCCTGATGAAAATGTAGATATCTGGTTTTGTTATTTGTGGATCTGTTTGATTTCTGAAGAAATGAGACCAAGGGCCACTGGGTCCATAATGGCACAGAGTGCAAGGCATAGATCTCCCATCAGAAGTTTGTAGGATGGTGAAAAAAGGGACAGTGCTTCCAGGCTATTCTGGTTGCTTAGGGCTTTTATGCCAGTGATCATAATTGGGAACTGCTTGTATCTTTCTGATTGTTTGATATGTCTGTTGAAGTATATCCCAAAGGCGGTATTGTATTCAGTAATTCACCTAATCAATTCTGAATATAAGTGGACAATGACCTTTCTAGATCTGAATTATATTCCTTTGGCAGTTAAGATTTTCTGACTACTGTTATTATATGATATTTAAAAATGAGGGACTTGTCAACCCAAGTCCCTAGGTAAGAGCATTCTCATGGGCAACTACTAGGCTATCAGTCTAAAGACTATTACAAGCCTAACCAGTAATAAGAGGTCAAAATCAAACCCTGAACTTTATATATCTGAGTAAAACACCTTAACCATTATGCCAACCCCTTACAGCACCAGAGGTGAGAATCAAGCCATGTACCTTGTGCCTGACAGGTATTTGGTGTTGACTGTAGGCTGTGTATCCTGGAAGGAGGGTTGTTTATATGTTGTATAGTGGCAGTATTGCAATTCTGGCATTTAATCTGAGCCCATTTTATTACAGGTATTTACAAGTGTAACTTCTTGCTGAAGGGCTTTGATATCAGAGTGGGACTTAGTGACTTGCAGTTCATAGGTGTGTACTAGGCTAATGGCACTGGAGCCTGTGTAAGCCTAGCCCAAGAAGATTCCCCTGGCATCATGCCGCCCAAAGTTAGTTCCCAGTTTACACAAAGTCATCTGCAAACATGTGTAACCTGCTGTCTTGGTTCATGGTCTAGACATCAGAAACGTAAATTAAAACTAGGGTTCCTGGCACTGAGCCTTTTGGGACACCGTTGGTCACCTCCACAATCTGAGGCACCTGCTTACCTACATCATGTGGGTTTTATCCTTTAGTCAAATTTTTATCCATCTTACTGCAGAGGGATCTCTTACTTATCTTGGTAGCATTGGAGATGGTGTTAATTGCCTTGACCAGGTCATGATACGCTGTGTGGACAGTATTTTGAAGAGTTTAACCAGATTCATTAGGTGGGATTTCTTCTTGATAAAGCTAAACTGCTATGGGTCTGGTTGTATGAGATTTTTAATACAATTTATCAGATCAGTTATATCTTCCAAGGCTTTGCAACTAAGACTTGTTAGGCTGATGAAGCCAGTAAATCCTCTAGATCAGTGATGGGGCACCCCTGTGGAGTGGCATCACAACTGCTCTCTGACAAACCTAAGGGACAAAACCTGGTAACTAGTATTGTTTATTAAACAACTAGATGTATTGTCAAGTCCCATGGAGTAAGTGTTTTTAGTCTTGAAGAGCACCTTCAGTACATTTTCTTTAGTGGTGATTAGTGGCTGAAGTTGACAGACTCTGGGATAAGTAGGCTTTTGGATAGTTGTCTGGGATAAAATTCACATTGTTTGCTGGTGTATTGGCAGTGTCTGCTAATCAGATTAGGTGGTGCAATTATGAATAAATTTACAGCACTGTTGGGTGTTGTTTCTTAAATGTTCATCATTTCCACTGCCTCAGTGGCATTTTGGGAATCTGCCAAGGTATTCCAGTACTGGCCAGCTTTTAAAATCTGTCTCCCCTCCCTCTTTCCATGACAGCTGATTGGCTGAGCATATCATGCACATCATGTCACTTGAAGCGAGTATTCAGTCTTTCTTCCATTCAAAGGAAAAAGTCATCTGACTCTTTACAGGATTTGATGCTGATTTTTCAGACTTACAGCTCACACAAGCCCCTTTTGGGCACCCATTCTTCTCATTTATTATTAGATTATTCTTTTTTGTTTGTCTAAAAAATGAATTTATCTGCAGTAAAATTGCAATCTGATGTTAAAAACACACACAGCAGAGCCATACATATATAGTAAATGATTTCATAGAATAATACTAGGTTATTGGCCTTGAGGCCCTTATAAGCCTAGCCAAGAATTTCACCCATGTTCCCTCAAATATAAATGCTGAAAAATTCCAAATTCTGCGATATTATCTTGTCAAAAGATGAAAGTAAAGCAAAGTAACAGTAAAAACAGATGTGATTAATTTGAGTTTCTAACTTCTCGAGGCAGCCACTAATGTTATTGTGTGGCAGCCTGACATGATTAGTTTGGGAGATAGTTTTTAATACTGGTTTGGCACATTGGTTGTTTTGGTATTTGGATTTTGTGTACTGGAAATTCTTTAATTTCTGTTGGCTATAAAATAATTCTGAACACATTTCAGAATATTTTTTTGTGGTAATAGGACAGTTTGGCAGAGTTTAGTTGTGTGTGGGTGTACCTGTTAATAGAAACTTTAAGTGCTTTTTGTAATACATTATCTAGTACACTGTTTATTATTCTGGCTGGTGTTCCATCTCCTAACTCGATGGATCATAACGCTGGTATCTTACTATGAAATCTGGTTGCACCTAAAAAAGAAAAAAAAATCTGTCTTGGCCTATGGTTTATGATTTTGTCGGGGTAACTGTTTGTCCCACAGACCCCCTTGCCTTTTGCCCTGTCTCCCTCTAGCTTAGTTTTATCAGCCACTATGGGCCAGGGTTTAGATCCATCCACCAGACCTGTTCCAGTACCTGGCACAAGTATGGGAGAACCAAATCCATTAGATGCAGGAATGGTTCTGGATAAGAGACCCCTTGTCAGACATAATGCTCTCCAAATATTTTATCAAGTAGTGAAGTTCGCAAGAAAAATAAATCAAAGCTTCATCATACAGCTGATAATCTGATTAAAGCAGTTCATAAGACTGATGTGGTTTCCTTGGCTAATGGAATTATCCAAACAATTAATTCTGATGGTAGTGTTCCTATTCATGGCTCTAGTGCTAGTTTAAATAGAGACCTTTCTGTTTCAGAGAATGATGAGGAATCTGAGGACAATGGTGATTTCCTGACAATGAGTCACTCTGAACATCTGAAAGGTAAACCTGAGCTTAAGTCCAGACAAGTGATCACTTTTCCTCGGATGATTTTTTTGATTTTGTTCTGCTTAGCTAGGCAGAGTATATGACTTTATAGACAATAAGATGCCAAATTCTGTGGCTACCATCCTCTTTTACTGGTCTTGGAAGATGTTTATAAAGCTGCTTGCAGGACACTAGTATCCATTCCAGCAGAGAAAATATTGTCTTTTTGGATATGATAGATCTCTGTTCTCATCTGACTGCTGACCCAGCTGCAGTCTGTACAGCTACCTGCTCAAGTGAAATGTCTGTGGCTTCATGTAATCTAATACCCACTGATAGAGAGAGAAAATTGTTAAATCTTCAAGGCAAAAGGATGTCTCTTTCTAGTAATCAAGCCTTGAAAATTTTAGTTGTCAAGGCTGTATGTGGAAGTTTATTTTACAGTGCTTGCAGTGTGGATGATTTTGCTGCATTCTTAAATGCAGTGCAAACGTCCTACATGATTAACATTTTTTAAGTTGACTCTGGTTTTGAAACATGCTTTGAGAGGTGTGCTTGAATGTGTCGATATATTCTCAAGAGATACTGCTACTTCTGTTGCATTAAAACAGTATGTTTGGGTACATAATCAGAACTTCTCCGATTTAAAAAGCTGATATTGTGAATGCACCTTTTAGTTACAAACTGGTGTTTGGGCCCTCTGTTACAGTTTTTCAAATACTGCGATGATACAAGCAAATTTAATGCATGGGTTATATAGGATGTTTCATGTACTAAAGTTCTCCCCAGACAAGGTGTCTCCTTTCAAAGGGCAGAGCAAACAAAAATCCCAGCAAAACAAAAGTCAGAGATCTAAAAGGAAATGGCAGGAGGATAATTCTTCTAAAACAAACAAGAGAGGGTTCCTTTCTGAAAAAGAATCAACATTCTGCAAAGGAATGACAATGCCAAGTCACAGGGCACCCACCCCCCCCTCTCCTGCCCTTTCTTCTCTTCCTTCTTCTCCAGGCTCTGTCAACCCTGCAGCCTGGCTGCAACTATTCTTAGACAAATGGGTTCTGAGAATAATTCAGAGAGGATACAATTGGCAGTTGATAGAAAATCCTCCCCTTTCCAGGGGAATTTCTCCACACCCACCAGTCCATACAGAGCAGTTTCCTTTAGTGCTTCATCACATAGTAGCAGCAGGAGTCATGGAACCACTGCCTGCGATACACAGACAATTTTACTCCAGAATCTTTTTGGTAGCAAAAAAGGAGCACTTCTGGAGGCCCGTCCTAGATTTGTCCTTTGTAAACACCTTTGTAATAATTATTAAATTCAAAAGGCTCATCTTAGTCTGTCGTAGTGTTGCTTCTAGACAATTGTTTCATGGTGTCTCTAGATGTCAAGGAAACTTACCTTATTCCTTTTGCTCCCAGTTTCAGGAAGTTTTTGAGATTTGCTGTTTCTGACTTATATTAGCACAAAGGGCAATGCAGAAAAAATATCTACAGCACCTTGGGTGTTTACAAAGTGCCTGTCTCCAGTGGCTGCCTATTGTAGAACTGTAGGCAACCACAAATTTCCTTATTTTTACAACTTTGATTTCTGCAAATTCTGTATCTACATGGTTGGAGTCCTTAGACAGGGTCACATCCCTCTCTTCTCACCTGGGCTTCAAATTGAACCTTCAAAAGTACTTCCTCACACCCTCGTTTAATAAATTGTTTACCTGCAGTGTTTGATAGACACATTAAAAAGGATGTCCTTCTTTTCAGAAGACAGAGTTCTAATATAGCAGGTCATTTTCTTGGATTTCTCTCTCAGACATGTCTTCAACAAGAGAGTTCCTTAAAATTGTAGGTCTCATAGCATAAAGGTAATTTTCTTGGATTTCTAGCTATCTTAGACATGGCATCAACAAGAAAGTTCCTCCATATTCTAGGCCTCATGGTATTAGTGATCCTCATGATACCAGTAGCCAGACTACACATGAGAAAAGTTTGATGGTACTTGAACAGTTGTTGAACCCAGCAACTTCAACACTTGGATTTCCAGGTACTGGTATTGGGATTTGTGAAACTGGAACTGCAGTGGTGGAAGGGTCAGCTGTCTCTGAATCCAGAACTCCCTTTTTGTCTTCAGACCCTTGTCCAGTTTATCCAGACAAGTGTTCATATTTTGCATGGGGACAGTGTCCATGGGACTTCAAGTGCAAGGCTTGTGGGACCCTCAGGGCATCACAAAGCACATAAACATTAGAGATGTTCACAGTGATTCATGCCTTAAAAGTTATTCACCATTTATGGATTTGGGGCCCTCTTCTAGTTGTCACAGACAACACTACCATATTGTGGTAGCTGAACAAGCTAAGGGGGGGGTACGACGTCATACCCTTTTTGCTGGCTGTCAGTGATGGCCTGAGAGCTGGCTGTAGAACGTTCTCTGACTCTTCAGGCCTCATACATTCCATCAGAGCAAAACACATTGGCAGACAGACTAAGATGATCCTGGACAAATCCTCATGAGTGGAAGCTCCATGTAGAGGTCTTCCAGGACTTGATTTAAACATGGTGAACACGTCAAGTAGAGCTGTTTGCCACCTTTCAAAACAGACCACTGAAATAATTCTGTATGAAATCCTTGCAGCTATGCTTGGAAGACAGATGCTGTGTCATTTCCATGATCAGGAATGCTCCTGTATGCATTTCCACCCTTTTTTATGATTCCCAAGGTGCTTCTAAAGATTCAGAATTGCCAAAGATCATTGTTGTAACCCCCTTTTGGCCTGGGCAAAGTTGTTTTTCTCTTTTAATGGAATTGGGCAAGGGCAATTATCACAAGCTTCCTCAGATTGGATATGCTCATGCAGCATCAGGGCTGAATAGCACACCCCAACTTAGAGCAATTGCAATTGACAACCTGGATGATTTTATTTTGATGCCTTTGAGGCAGTTGTTCCATGAGGATGTACAGCGGGTATTTAAGGAGACAGGTTGGTGTTTAAGGTGGCAAGATGTTTGTGTTTGTTTGTTTGTTGACATTTGTTGACCGGGCTAGTCTAGCTGGATATATATATCCATTTACAGTAGAGGCCCGGGGAGGAAGGCAGAGGGGTGCACGGAGCTGAAGTTGGCGGGGGTACGGCAGTGCCAGCGAGTTTTTGCAGGACGGAGTGCCGGGGGTCACGATGAGCCTGCTGTCGGCCATCGAGAGCAGCAGCGCCTCGGTGTACCAGCCAGCGCAGCTCCTTAACTGGGTGTACCTTTTGCTGCAGGACTCCCACCAGCAGCAGCAACAGGCGGCCGCCAGCGCCTTCGATGCCTTCCGCCCAGCGGAGCCCGAGATCGGTGGCGGCGGGGGCTACAGCAGCAAGGCAGCGGCGTGCAACTAGAAAATCTTATGTTTATAAGTGGAACAGGTTTTCTAGGTGGTGCCTAGCCAATAACAGAGATCCAGAAAAAGTTTCAACCTTATGGTTTTAAAATGGTTTTGTGAGCTACTTAGAAATGATTTACATTATGCTTCTATCAAAGTGCATATTACAGCCATTTCAGCGCGTCTGTCCATGGATTCCCCTTTTTCGTCTCTTTTTGTGGTCAAACAGTTTATAAAGGGAGGGCTCGTGAGACTTCCTCAAAAGCAAATTCCTCCACCCAGGGATCTTAACTTTTTATTCTTAAGAAATTTACCTTGCCTCCTTTTGAACCTGACTCTCAGGCTGATTTACAGTTTATTATGCGGAAGGCTATTTTACACATTGATCTGACACCTGCAAGGTGAGTCTCTGAGCTACAAGCTCTCATGGCGGGGCCAACCCTATCTGATTTTTCACAAGAACATGGTTGTGTTATGCACTAATCTCATTCATAACTAAAGTTTTCTGAATTTTCCTTGAATTAAGACATCAATCTCCCCCTGATTAAAAAAAAAAGTGAGAAAAGATTCTACATACTTTTGAATGCACACAAGCACTTATCTGCTACCTTGACTGAGCAAAGCCCATTAGGAGTGTTGAACAGCTGTTTGTCTCCTATGCTGTGGCTAAAAAAGGTCATCCTGTCTATTAGCAAACTATTGCATGATGGTTGTCCTCTGCTTCTGTTAACTGTTACTCCCACCATGGTAAATCTCTTCCAGACAAGGTTAAGGCTGTCTTGACTAGGGCCTTATCTTCTTTGATGGCATATTGGAAATGGGTGGATTCCAGAAGCATTGTAGAGACAGCCGCCCGGATCTGTGTTCATACCTTCACAAAGTACTATAAATTGGATTCCTTTTTAAGGTTCAGAGCATGCTTTGTTGTGTGCTTTGTTTTATAGGCTAATTCTTTTGAGGGGAAATATGAAAACGGAGTGACTAAAAATTTCTAATATGATATTGTCAGTTTTTTCATCTTCTCCTCACATGTGGGTCCGGATCCAAGTCCTCTGATCCAGCTCGGCCATTAGCAAGCTAATGGCAATGAAAAAGCTCCTGGGTATCTCCCACTTAGCTACGATGCATCTGTCCCCATTACCTCAGATCTCATTTGCTGCTTTGCGAAGGCGTGGTCTTTCAAATAAGTCTTGGGTCAGATTGTAATTTTTTTTTCTTCAAATTCCTTTAAATTCCTTTATATCTTACTAGATTTTGAAAACAGTCTTTTCTGCCCATTTTCTATCTGTTGCTCTGTCCTGCTAGTTGATTGCTAGCTATATTTATCTTGCCTTTAATTCTTCCCCTCCTTCCTGCCGTAGCTCTTTTTTCAGACGTTACATTCTCCAATTTTACCTTTGACTTATTTCTTCCCTACTGTCGTTAGTAGGTTTTTCCTTTCCCTCTCTTTAAAAAAAAAAAAAAAAAACTTCCTCCATCCTTTTCTCTAGAGTGAGAATTGTGTTTGTGCGCATGCGCTATACCTCTTCTCCTCTATCATGGCGGAGAAACAAGAGAAACCAGCAGGCTTTAAGAAGTGCACCAAGTGCGGGCATAAGGTTCTGTTCAGTGACTCGCATTCTTTGTGTGTACTGTATTGGGCCTTTGCATTTACAGGAGAACTGTGCTATATGTCACTTCTTCAATAACTGAGCTTTAATAGGCAGAAGAAATAAGCTCATTTTAAGAGGAATGTTGCCTTCAGCCTTTGATGAAGCCATTTCTGGAGCAACTTCTTCGCCTAAAACTAAGTCATCTTTCAAATTCTGCTTCCGCTTTGTCTTCCAAATCTTTGGATAAGGCCAAGAAAAGACCTTTGTCAGTCCCGACTGATATTTCTGAGCCAAAATCCAAGAAATCAAACCCTTCCTCCTCTGGGGAGTTTCTGACCAGATTGGAGCCATCTGCTCTGACCGCTATTTCATCAGATCCAGCTTCTTTGTCTCCGGCCTCCTCTAACAAGGGTGGGTAGGATCAGTTGGGTTTGGATCTGGTGTTTAGCCCTTTCAAGCTGATATTGACCTTGCCAAGGACATGGTACTCTCCATCATACGAGCCAGTACCTTCGAGGGTGCCATCCCCCTTTCTGTTAAGGCCAAAGTCCCCTTCTGTTATGTCCTCCCGTTCGACCAGGAGTATTACAGAAGTGGAACGGATGGTGCAGAAGATCTTATGGGTGCTGGGTATCACTAGGTCCCCTTTGACCTCAGCCCTTTCGGATCCAGGTCTACCCAAACCGTCTGCCCCCCCCCCTTTCTACTCCTCCAACTTCAGGGCAAGTTTTGGAGTACACTGATCCGATATGTCTTGTGCCTTTGAGTTCGAATCCTAGGATGCTATCTTCCTTGGATCAGACTTCAGCTCTGAGCTTATTGGCCTTTTTGGAGCCAAAGAGCTCTTGGAGCTGAAGTGAGCTTCACCGACCTAGAGTCCATTCGAACCCCAGATCATTGGAGAACTCTATGGCTCTCAGGGATTCAGTAAAAGTGAGCTCGGCTCCAGCTTCCACCCTACGAGAGCTGTCTTATGGACTGGGGAGGTCTCCGTCCTGAAAGCATGGCTTCTCGGGTCTGGAGTCCTCATCCTTCCAGGAGCGGTCAGCCTTTGGAGGTGAGTACCCCCTCGTCGGATCCCTTATCCCAGCCAGATACTTAGCACTCTTTTTCGTCCCATCTTGCTCCATAGAGACACTGGGAACCTATGACCCAGGATACCCTCAGGGTACCTCTAATGACTCTTCCGACACCTCCCAGACTATCCAACTGAGGAGGTTCCTCAGAAGAGGCTGTACAAGTGGAAGCACATAGACTCCATGGAGGAGTCAGCCACTGAAGACACTGACCTCAATGAAGGTGAAGGTTCCCCACGGTCACCTCCCAAGGATGTTTCCTTTGGTTCTTGTCCTTCTACCTCCTGGGTGACTCCTCCCACCGATTATCTTGTAGACCTAATCTCACGGCAGGCATAGGAGACCCCAGATTCCATCGAGCAGGCTCACCAGGGACCAAATAAGATCATAACCATTCCTACAGATAAGGTTTTTTGGACTAAGGTGTTTGCAGTAGATGCTATGGTCATGGCTGCAGTAACCAAGAAAGAACTTTCCGATGAGAGCTCTACTATCCATCCTCCAAATAAAGATTCTAAGACGATGGATAGGTGTAGGAAGCATGCATTTTCCTCAGCGACTTTTGCCCTGCTTTCGCTGAGTTACTTATCTCATTTCACCAAGTTACAAAGGGGTCTGATCAAGGAGCTCTCAGATATCCTTCAAGGAGCAGTAGCTGAGGGAGCTAAAGAAAAAGTAGCTTCCCACTTAGCCACCCTCTATTCATTTGCCAACTCTTCCATGCGTCTTATTGCACACGCTGCCGAATAAACGAGCAAAGTGGCAGGTTCTGGTATTTCCATGAGGAGGCATGCCTGGATGCGCCTTTGCGATTTTTGCAGAGCCTAATATGTCTTCATTCATCAATGCTCCATTTGGTGGCTCAGCTCTTTTTGGGCCCAAAGTCAACAATACACTATCCAGGTGTGAGAAGGATAGTAAGACCCTTTCTGCCGTGGACATAGGTTTTTCAGCTCCTCAGTCACCTTATCCTAAAGGTCAGAGAGGTGGCAGGAAAATATGGTTCAAAATGTCTCAAGGGTCTTACCAGTACATGTGGAGAGTTTCCCCCCAGAGGCAGGGGGAGAACAATGGATGATGTCACCCGTACAGCAGAGGAGGTCTGCAGAACATTGTTTCCCAAGAACCATTCTTCGGGAAACTCTTTCAGCTCTCCTGAAAGGAGACCCAATTGTCCACCTCTGGAAGCAATCTGGGATTGCTTATTCCTGCACTGGAGAGCCTAGCAGAACATAACTTCCGATATATGGGTGCAGAGGATAATATCCAGGGGTTACCAAATTCCCTTTTCCCAACTCGGCGAAAGCAGGGCAAAAGTCGTTGACCCTTCCCAACAAGAAATTCCCAGAAATTCCACCCAGTCAAAGGGATCAAGCAGTTTTGCAAGTTCTGAATCTGCTAGGAAAAAAGTCTTCCAAGAGGTCCCCCCAGACCAGAGAGGATTCAGAACTTACTCAAGGTTCTTTTTACTGCCAAAGAAAACAGGGGACCGGAGACTGATTCTGGATCTCCGCAAATCGAACAAATCAGTCCATTGCAGCAAGTTCCAAATGGTCACAGTACAGTCCATATTTCCCTTCCTGGAAAAGGATGACTGGATGTGCTCTATAGATCTTCAGGATGCATACTACCACATAAAAATGGACAGACTCTCAAGAAGGTACCTGTGCTTCTGGCTGAGAGCCAGTCATTACCAGTTCAGAGCGCTGCCCTTTTGTTTCACTACCGCCCCCCAGAGTGTTCAAATGTATGGCAGTGGTTGTGGCACACTTGAGAGATGACAATGATTCCGGGTGTTTCCATACTTAGGTGACTGGCTCATTTCTACCTCAACCAGACATCTACTCGTATACGCAAGAGACTCTGTTCTTTAACTTTGCTAGAACTAGGCATAACAATAAATCACAGCAAATCGCATCTGGAACCCAGTCAAGCGATAGACTTTATAGGAGTCCTGTTAGATACGAACCTGATGGTTGCCAAACTTCCCCCTTCCAGAATACTGACCATCAATAGATGGACTTTAAGGTTGATCAGAAGCAAAATAGTATCTACCCAATATGTTCTTCAGGCCTTAGGTTCCATGGCTGCTGCGATTGTGTTAGTCCCACCGGCCAGGTTTCACATGTGAATTTTGCAATGGTTTCTAGCCTCGCAGTGGTCAATAATGCATCAGCTAATGTCCTATCAGATTCTCATAACAGAAACATGCAAAAACGATCTCTCATGGTGGATTCATTCTTAGCGGGTGACACAAGGATGACCCTTTGTTCCCCCTCTACCACAGGCTATGGTGACCATGGATGCTTCCCAGATAGGGTGGTGGAGGCATTATCTGGTGAAGATTGTTCAAGGCACCTGGTCTGCAGAAGAGGACAAGCTCCACATAAATGTCTTAAAGATGAGGGAGGTGGTGTTAGCATTGCAGGCATTTAAGTCTGCCCTTCCTCTAGGCATGGTAATGATTCAATCCGACAATATGTCGCTGGTATGGTACATAAGCAAGGAGGAAGGAACCAGACGACACACTGTCTGTCGGGAAGCACTCAGAGTGTGGTAATGGGCGATCTCATCAATCCGCTTTCTGATAGCAGTGCATATTCCGGAAAGATCCAATGTTATAGCGGACAAACTGAGCAGAGCCATTCTCATGCCACGCGAGTGTTCCCTCAATCAGAATGTGGTAGACCATATTTTCCACTCATGGGGCCAGCCTTGCTGTGATCTTTTCGCCTCTCTTCTCTGCAACAAATGCAGCAACTACTTCTCCCCGTTTCCCTCACACCTGAGTGGCGCACAATTCGCCCTTGGACTTCCCCTAATTCTGTTGATCCCCAAGAGGATAGTTATCCTCATTGCTCCATGTTGGCCTCGACAGATCTGAATTTGCAGTAAACTCAGATATCACTCTTGGTGCTGGCCTCATTTTTGGATTTCCCCTTCCTGTGGCCTCACCAACTGAAGGAACCCCAGATTCTGGGCTCTTCTCCAGACTTGTTGTGCCATCTGACAGAAACGACTTATCCCAACCTTTTCATTCTCAAGATGACAGCTTGGTTCTTCCAGTTCCATTGATTGCCAGACAACCTATGCTGTCTTCCCCAGTCCATCATATTTTGAGGTCATCCCATAAGCCGTCAACTCAGAAACTATACAAGAATAAGTGGAAGAAATTTGTCTTTTTGGGCACAGCAACGCAACATGGATCCCATCACAGCACGTATTATTTTCATATTGTACTTCCTAGCCATCTCTTCAATAATGGGGCAAGCGGCATCTACCATTAAAGTACAATTAGCAGCCATTTCAAATTTCCATATTAGATTTGACAATTCCTCCTTGAACTCCCACAAACTTTGCAAAGCATTCTTAAAAGGGACCTTATTGTTAACACCTCCTTACAAGGACCCTTCTCCCCCTTGGGGCTTAGATCTGGTTTTGTGTCTCATTACTCAGCCTCGCTTTGACCCTGCAGCAACTTGTGGAGGTAAGCATCTTTCATGGAAAACACTATTTTTGGTGGCTATCACATCAGCAAGAGGGATTTCAGACCTTCAAGCTCTGCCTTTTGAACCGCCATATGTAATTTTCCATAAGGACAGAGTCTCATTGTGTACCAACCCCTCCTTTCCCAAAGTTGCCTCTCATGCAAATCTTAATCAGGCTATTCAGTTACATGTTTTCTTTCCTAATTTTAGTAACAAAGGGGAGTATATCCTGCATCTGTTGGATCTTCATGGACAGTTGTTTCTGTTTACTTAGAACCAAAGAGTTTCGGAAGACAAAGCAGTTTGTTGCATTCATAGCGCCTAGGAAAGGCCTTCCAGTTAACAAAATTACTTTATCCATGTGGCTTTCTAGCTGTATTTCCTTTATTCTTCAAAGGGCATGAAGTCTTGACAGTTCCATTTGGGCCATTCAACTAGAGCAATGGCCACATCTGCAGTTTTTCGGTCCAGTGCTTCCTTGGATAATTTGTGCAGCAGCCACTTGGGCAAACTATCATACTGCTATTACTCATTACAAATTAGATTTGATGTCCTTCTATTCCCATGTTGCAGTTTTCATCACATATGTGTTTACTCCTCTTGTTAACCGAACGTCTGGCCAGTATACAAAAGTCTTCAGTCACTGTATGGTGCGTGGGACATGGTTAATGGAATGTGGGCCATAAAAATGATGTCTGCACACACCGGCCCTCAGAACGTTTCAGCCACCAGTTGAACATCAGGTGTTCCTGCCATCCCAGCCATCTGATTTCGAGAAATCAGATAAGTGACTTGTTGGGGAACCTTTCAGTCATTTTAATTTCATGCCTGTTCATGTCATCTAGAAAGGGTAATTGTAAGTGTAGCCGTCAGGTACCCCACAAGGACGTCCACGATCAGTCTCTCTCTTGTTTAGGTTGGTTGCACAACTACAAGGCCTGCTCCATTTGTCAGGCGTTTGTGCCCAAAACTTTGCACAGACATCTGCATGCGCTGGACCTTTTATCTAGAAAATCAACAACTAAAACAAATCGCTTTAAGTATGGAGGGTTCCGCCGATGTACCTTGTGAACCACCGAAAAAGAAAGCCAAAACTATCAGGCCTACCACTACCACTGAGCCTGTTGCGTCGACCCTCAGCCTGTGGTCGTCGGCCTGGTGGAGGATTTGGCCTCCGCCACCTTTGATATAGCTGGGTACCTCCACGGATGCTGCACACTCTTGCTCAGAGTCCGGAAAGGCTTTAACGACATCGGCCTGGTGAAGGATTCGGCCTCCGCCTTGAATATAGCAGGTACCTCCATGGAAGCTGCACAATCCTGCATGGAGGGCACGTCCATAGAGGCTTTTCCAACGTCTGTTTCTGATGCCGGGTTCCTTACAGTTGCCTGACTCCAGGAGGGCACGTCCATAGAGGCTTTTCTGACGTCTCTTTCTAATACCGGGTTCCTTACAGTTGCCTGATTCCAGGCCTTCCTCCCTTCAGACACCCGCCAAGCCTCTCAAGAGGAAGGAAAAAAGGAAGCACATCTCATCTTCTCCTGAAAGCATGCCTAACTGGCAGGCCTTCAGCCAAAGTTTGTGTAATGCTTTCATGGCCTTAGAATCACTCTTCTGTACCTCTCAGCTTTCTTCTCCCTTGGGTTATGGCTTTCCAGAGGAAGAGTCCATTGACCCTGACTCCCCAGCTGTAGATTTGACCTTTGGGGAAACCATTACCAATATGAAAGAACATTTTAAGAGGGAATCCTCTGAAATGACTGAGGTTCAAAAAAGGTGGTATGACCTCATTCAGATGGATTCCCCAACCCCTACTGCTGTTCCTCCAATTCTGTCTGCCTTCCTGGATGCCTTCACTTCACCATCCTTAAACTCTGATGCACAACCCCCTGCTCCACGCAGACCCGATAGATTTTATAAAGTCCCTGACTCTGCTACTTAAGTGTTCTTCAGCAGACCCTGCTCCAGCCCTTTCCAGATGACTTTAGGGCAAAGCTGATTGATGCCCCTCTGGACAACACAGCTTTGTTTGGTACAAAAGTGGATACTTTAAGTCACTGTAGCAAAAGGGGAAAGAGATGCAGTATTTAAAACATGCTAGTCTCTCCTATCCCAAAAATGCCAAAGAAATTACCCAGCTAAAACTCAGTTTATTAGAAAGCACTCACCCTGCTTCTCCCATAAGGTCTAGGAAAACAACCAGGAAGCAACCCCATCCTGCTAGATCTTCAACCTCCTCTAGCCAGCGACTGCCCTTTTCAAGACAGGGCAGGTAGTATCTGACTACCTGCAGATTTTGAAAACCCCCACCCCTTCCTGCTGTCCCTTTGTTGGTTCATCTGTCTCACTGTCTTCCTTTGTGGACATCCATCACCTCAGACAAATGGGTCCTTTCAGTCATTCAAAATGGTTACTTTATGACCTGGCTTATGACACCAAAGCAAAGGGTTATCCCACAACCTCCAAAACCGCTACAACTATTGCAGCCAGTACTAGAAACCCTGTGGGCTCAAGGCACCATCGAAACAGTGCTACTGGCTGCAAAATGAAGCGGTTTCTACTCTAGGATTTTCTTAGTCCCAAGAAAAGATGGTCCTTCAGGACCAATCCTGGATCTCTCTTTTCTCAACTTCTTCCTTCAGGTTCCTTCTTTTAGGATGTTGACCTTACCCAACTCCTTTTTTTTCCACTCCTGCTTCCCCAAGGGTTCATGGCCACCTTAGATATAAAGGATGCCTACCTTCACATCCCCATAAGCGCCAATTTCAGAAAATACCTGAGGATCTCAGTCGGCCCTTCTCACTTTCATTTCTCTGCCTTGCCCTTTGGGCTTTCCACTGCACCTAGAGTATTCAAATGTCTGGCTCCAGTTATTGCCTTTTGCAGGACAAAAGGAATCCAGATATTCCCTTATCTAGACAAACTGCTTGTACTGGCAGACTGTAAGGAGACCCTCCTGCAACACATACTTCTTGCCATTTCTCTCCTACAGTCCCTGGGATTTCAGATCAACTTCCCAAAATCCCACCTGGAACCTTCTCAAGACATTGTCTTCTTGGGGTGCAGGATTCGCACAGACATCATAAAAGCCTACCCCCCCACCCAGAAAGCTTGACAGAGCACCTATTTCTGATCCTTCAGACAACAGAATTGACAGCAAGGCAGTACCTCAGACTCCTGGGCTACATGGCAGCCACTGTCCCCATGTTGCTATTAGCAAGGCTCCATGAGAAAGTTGCAATGGTACCTAAGGTCAGTCTGGACCCAGCACTCATACCCCTTGGAGTACAGGGTCCCCCTCCTGCCCTACCTCAAATGAGAAATCCAGTGGTGGTTGAAGCAAGTGAACCTCAATCCAGGTCTCCCCCTCCAACCACCCCAATGGATCATGCACACAGATGCCCCAGATTTGGGCTGGGGAGCAACTCTGGGCCATCTGAAAGTGCAGGGGCTGTGTCCGGTGCCACACAAAAAAAGAACACACATGTCCGAGAGATGAGGGCAATTCTCCTGGCCCTTTGAGCCTTCCAACCATATGTACAACAGGGACCGCTAAAGATCTTTACAAACAATACCACATTGCTGTGGTATCTCAACAAACAGTGTGGGGGGGGGGCAGCAAATCTTACTTGCTTTGCAGACCAACTCTCCTTGTGTGGGAACTGGCCACCTCCCAGGGTGCAGGTGGTTTACATTCCTTCACTACAGAACTCCCAGGCAGACACACACAGTAGATCCATCACAAACAACCATAAATGGATGTTGCACAGGGATGTCATCCTAGACCAGGTCCACTGGTGGGGTACACCTCAAATAGACCTGTTTGCCTCCTCCATCAACAGGCAACTTACTTACTTCCTTCTGCACCAGGCTCCCACACCTTCAGGCAATGGCAACAGATGCTTTTTCAGTCTCTTGGAAGGGGAAGTTTCTCTAGGCATTTCCCCCTTTCCCACTCGTACAGACGTTACTGCTGAAGATCCAGCAGAACGGACCAAAAATCTTGTTGATGACTCCCTATTGGCCAAGAGTGCATTGGTTCCCCCTACTACTACAGCTATCCAAGGGCAGTCACAAGTTAGCCCTCAGAGTGGACCTTCACAAGTTAGCCCTCAGAGTGGACCTTCTCACACAGCACAAGGGATTCCAAATACACCCACAGTGGCAGTTGCTGCACCTCACCCTGTGGCCGATAGGATTCTGATCCCCTTCAGACACCTTTTACAATGAGGACATGCTCACTGTACTGCAGGAGGCCAGGAAACTGAACACGAGAAAATCATACCTTTCAAAATGGAAGAGATTTTCTATATGGTGTCTCAAAGGACAGTTGGACTCGCTTGCAAGCGAGACCCCTCTAGATGTTCATCGTGTTTCACTGTTGCAGTCATTACACTTGAGTTATCCTGCTGGCAGGTTACCCGCAGTCATCCTAAATTCCAAAGTCCTGGTCCAGCGTCTGTTGCTGTCACCTCTTCCCTGATGTCAGTGCGCCAGGGGTATAAATGATGCAGCCGACGCCATTTTCTTCAATCTTTCCTGCCGCGTGGTGCCCGAAGTAAAAGCAGTTCACAAGTGCCGGTCGGCCGACTCCTGAGATTTTCGAAATCGAATTTCAGATCCGAAGTCTTCAATAAAGCCAAGTACCCCGTTGGGGAAACTTTTTTCTTGCTCCAGACCGATGTCAGAAAAAGCTAATAATTGTATTTCTTGTGGGAAGCAAATACCTCATAAGGATTTTCATTCTTACTGTATTCCTTGCCTAGGCCCTGACCACGACGTTGCAAGTTGTCGGTTTTGTGCTAGATTTAACCAACGCACTAATAAGCGTTGGTACGATCTTGCTTTTCATTATTTTGGCAGAAGGTTTAACTATATAATGCCGTCGGAACAACCGACGACCGGAATTCATAAAAAAACGCAAGGATAAAGACAAGGGCAAGCATCCGAGGTCCAAAACTGATGAAGCCTCTTCTAGGCCAGTCGCCGGTGCTCTGTGAGGTGTTTTCACAGCCACTGACTCCCGCTACCTCAGAGCCACAGGCCGCCCACGTGGAGACAGCTAGGCCTCTGGATACTCAAGGTATTGGCCCTTCGGAAATGAATCCCTCAGATGGGTCCGGAGCCGCTGAGCTGGCATCGGCTTCTGAGGGTGTCTTCAGACTTGCACAGCTTTATATAAAGCCTACTTCAGCATCCAAGACAAAGTCTAAAACAGTTTTAAAGACAAGAAAACCAGTACAGCATTCTCCAGGACAGACTTCTATGCCTAAGAAACAGATGCTCAAAATGGCCGAAGACCTAATTACTTTGATCAGGGGTTCCCATCCCCCTCCTGATAAGAGACCTAGGCAAGACACCGAATATGATTCCTTTGATCAGGTTTTCATTTCCTCCGATTCCTTTTCTGACCAGGGATATTCTATTCCTCCCTATGAGGATTCTGATGCTGAAGATTCTATTCCTTCAGCTTCTCCTGAGGACTATTCGTTTGGGGAAACCCTGCATACCATGAGGGAGCATTTCCACTGGGAGAGCCAAGATTATTCCAATTCTAAGAAAAGATTTAGAGACTTTCTTTTACTTCCTCAGCACAAACCTCTTGCAATTCCCCCTGTTCTAGACATAGTAGATGTATTTTCAGAGTCCAGCCTGTCTCCAGACTCTTTAACCCCTGCTCCTGTTAAGCCGGACAGATACTACAGGGTTCCAGACTCCCATAAATTTCTTTACAAAAACCCTGCTGCTGACCCAGAAACTATCTCACAGGGTCCCAAAGGGGTCAAGGATGCGTCTGCTAAAAACCCTGTCCCCTCAGATAGAGATTCTAGGGCTTTGGACAGATGGGGGAAAAAGTTTACACTTCTGCTACCTTGGCTGTAAGGGCTTTAAATTGTCAATTTCATATGGTCAAATTTCAGCAATACTTAATGTCTTTGTTAAAACAAAAAATGTCGACAAATTCTGAATGTTCTGAGAACAAAGATTTGCAGGATTTATTGCATGCAGCTGAATAAGTGGGAAAACATACTTTGCAATGTGGCTATGATTCACTGGAGGCCTCATGCAAGGCCGCTGATACAGGTTCTGTTATTAGAAGGCATGCTTGGTTAAAGGAACAGAATCTGCCTGATCATGTTAAAGCAAAATTATTGGACGCTCCATTACAGCATGATACTTTGTTTGGTGTTAAGGCAGAAGAGGTGTTGAAGAAAATGGAGGATAAGGCTAAATCTATGCAGACAGTAAAGGATTTCTTACAGGTACAGCCACCCAGATTTAGCAGGAACTGGCCCTCTAAGAATTGGTCCTTTCCAGTGTCAGACCACAAAGAGGCAGATTCAGACGCCCTAGAGGCAGGCAACAGCCCCAGGGCTCATACAGGCCCAAACAATGGGGTGCTTCTACCTCCAAAAGCAGAGGAGACACATCACAGCCTTATAGAAAACAGTCCCAATGACTTCCCTCTGCCAATGCCAAGCACTTACTTTTTGGCAGCACCCTTAGGGGGGAAGCTAGCACTTTTTCAACAAAACTGGCACAGGATCACCCAGGACAAATGGGTCTTAAATATAGTCTCTCAGGGCTACAGGTTCCACTTTCACACCCTTCCAAAGGCAAAAGATATGCCAGAGCTGCCACACAATCAATGGGCAGAGGCACAAAAAACAAGTTTCATCTCTCATGGACATGGGGCTATTCAGCCAGTGCCACAACACGAACAGGGACAAGGATTTTACTCAAGACTTTTCTTAGTACCAAGAAAGGACAAAGCCTGTAGACCAATTCTGGACCTGTCTATTCTAAATACTTTTTTGGATGTCCCAAAATTCAAAATGTTGACTCTACAGCAGCTTCTGCCCATGCTGGGCAAGAAGGCTTGGCTCGTAACTTTGGACCTAAGAGGCATACCTGCATGTTTCAGTCAGACAATCTTGCAGAAGATACCTCAGATTCATAGCTGGCTCAATGCACTACCAATTCTCTGCACTGCCCTTTGGCTTATCTACTGCGCCCAGGGTCTTCACAAAATGCCTGGCACCAGTAATTGCATTTTGCAGACAGAGGAATTCAAATATATCCCTACTTGGACGACTGCCTTATTCAAGCAAAGATCAAAGATATTCTACTACAGCATCTGGCGTTTGTAAAAAGATTACTAATTTGCCTAGGGTACACAGTAAACGAAAAGAAATCAAAACTAGTACCCTCTCAAGAGATAATATTCCTGGGTGCAAGCTTAAATACAACTGCCCAGATGGCTTATCTCACGCCAGACAAACAAAGACAACTGACTTCTTACTTCAAAAAACATGGCAACAAATACCCAGTTATCTGCAAGAAAAATTCTGCAGGCTGTGGGCCACATGGCATCCTGGATTCTATTAATTCCATATGCAAGACTGCATATGAGGAAACTACAATGGTATCTAAAAAGTGTTTGGACTCGACATTGCCACAGCCTGGAAACAGAAATTACTTTCATTCCCTGCCTGCAACAGGAATTACAGTGGTGGGCACAGGCCTGTCACCACAACAAAGGACAGCCATTCACTTTACCCACTGCCAGGCAGACACTAACAACAGATGAATCAGATTATGCCTGGGGGGCGCACATGGCAGGAAAATGTATTCAGGGCACATGGCCCACAAATCAAATGCATCTTCATATCAATCAAAAAGAGATGCTAGCTGTACAAAATGCCCTGACAGCCTTCAAGGACCTACTTCATCCAGGACAACTACTGATAAAAATGGACAATACTACAGTCATGTGGTACATAAACAAGCAAGGGGGCAAACATTCCTACCCCCTCTGCAGACAAGCCATGACTGTGGAACACAGCATTGACTTATCAAGTACATCTGCAAGCACAATTCCTGCCAGAAAAGACAAATACTTTGGCAGACGAACTAAGCAGAAACCTCATGGATCCTCACGAGTGGAAACTAGATCCACAAATCTTTAACATGATAACAGGGAAATGAGGATGCCAAGACATAGATCTATTCACCTCCCCTCCCAACTGGCAGCTACAGAGATTCTGCACTTGGAATTATCACAAGCAAGCATGGAAAGTGGACGCCCTTTCATTCAGCTGGAAAGCCCTTACAGTATATGCCTTCCCTCCTCTGCCTCTCCTCTCCAAAGTACTCCTAAAGGTCAGACAAGAGAAGCCAAAAATGATACTGATTGCCCCAGACTGGCCACGCCAGCACTGGTACCCAGTGCTAAAGAACTTGTCTCAAGGCCCAGCCTGGACATTGCCTCTAATACCTCATTTGCTGACCCAACAGAACAATCAGATCCTACACAGCCAACTCAGAACCCTAAATCTGGCTGCATGGCGGATAATGTAATCATGCAGAACACACCTCTCTCTCTCTAAAGCAGTTATGGATGTTATTTTCGAGGCCAGGCGGCCCAGCACCAGAAAATCTTATGCAGAAAAATGGAAGAGATTCTGTGCTTGGAACCAAGCGCAGGGAATTGACATGCTTGTACCAAATATTCCTCAGGTTTTGCAATACCTAACTGAGATGCTGGACAAAGGCCTACCCTTCTCATCAATTAAGATTCATGCCTCTGCCATTTCAGCTCATTACAGTACGGACCCACCTATTTTTTCTCATCCGCTGCAAAGACAGTTTCTCAGAGGGGCCAAAAACATAAGACCTCCAAGGAGAGCTCCAATACCTGCATGGGACCTCAATTTTGTCTTGGAAAAACTCACACTGCCTCCTTTTGAGCCAGCCAGTACAGCAGAGATAAAATACTTGTCATGGAAAACAGCTCTTCTCCTAGCAATAACTTCAGCAAGAAAAGTCTCAGAGTTACAGGCACTAATGGCTGTGGAACCTTTTATTATTTTCCATCAGGACAGGGTTTCTCTAAGGACAAACCCGACATGTATGCCTAAGGTAGTGTCCAGTGTGGCTCTTAACCAAACCATACATTTGCCTAACTTTTATCCAAACCCACAGAATAAGGGGGAGAGACTTCTGCATTCTTTGGACATACACAGACAGCTATGCTTTTAATTGGACAAAACTAAAGCCTTCAGAAAGACTGAGCAACTCTTAGTGGCATATGCTGCAGGATCGCAAGGAAAAGCCATTTCAAAGCAGACTATTTCAAAATGGATAGGCCACTGCATTCATTTCTGCTATTCACAACATGGCAAATCAGTGCCCAAGGGCATTAGGCCACATTCTACCAGAGCAGCAGCCTTCCTCAGAGGAGTACCAACCAAGGACATTTTGGAGGCTGCAACCTGGACTTCAGTGCACACTTTTACAAAGCACTACCATTTATCTCTCTACTCTAAATCCAGAGCAGGCTTTGCTACTGCAGTTCTGCAGGGCCTCATAGCCACTCCAAACTCTGTTTAGGCCCAGCCACCCAACCTCAGCTTTGGGATTCAACCCAAGTGTAATGACTGCAACAGTGAAACATGATGAACATAGTACAGTTGTGTACCTACCATAAATGTAGATGTTCGAGTGTATTCACTGTTGCAGTTCAGGTTACCCTCCCACCATCCCCCTTTTTTCTTTGCTGGGACTTATCTGTACCGCTCTATTCTATACAACCTATGTGGTGTATTTGCTTGTAGATGAAGATTACGTGCATGCTTTTTTATTATCATAATATTTACAGCCTACCCTTTTGGGGGCACCTGACAATCTGGGGCAAGAAAAACTAAAGGAAATGGCGTCGGGTGCATCATTTATACCCCTGGCGCACTGACATCAGGGAAGAGGCGACAGCAACCGACGCCGGACCAGGAGTTTGGAATTCAGGCCTACTGCGGGTAGCCTGCCAGCAGGATAACCCAAGTGTAATGACTGCAACAGTGAATACACTCTAACATCTACATTTATGGTAGGTACAGAACTGTACTTTCTGTCTTACCTGTGTGAACTACTGCAGACAGAATTGGTCTACTCTTCCATTACAGCTCACTTGTCTGCTATTTCAGCATGCCTTCCTCTGGATCCCCTCCTAGTGTCGAAACTACCAGCTACAAGCCTTTGTGGCTATTCCATCTTTCCTGATATTCCACACTGACAGGGTTACTCTTAGAACTAACCCTTCCTTCTTGCTCAGGGTGGTGAATGACCTTTCCCTAAATCAAGCCATCCACCTACCAACCTCCTTCCCTAACCCACAGGGGACAGTGAAAGATTACTCCAGCCCCTGGATGTGCACAGACAACTCAGATTTTCTCTGCACAAAACCAAGTCCATCAGAGACAGGCTGATCACGTCTGTCTCCTTCCATCCCAGGGCCCTAGAGAAGGCAGTAACCAAACAAACTATTTCAAACTGGAATTCCAAAGCTATCGCCTTTTGCTACAAATTCCATGGTAAATCCCTGCAGGGTACTGTTAAAGCACACTCCACCAGGGCTATGGCCTCCTCAGGAGCCTTTTTTCAGGGGTTTGGATACCTCCTACCACTCTTGAAGCAACCACTTGGTCATCAGTGCACACCTTCACCAAACACTACAAGCTGGACCAGATTTCCAGAGCCAAGGTGGGTTTTACCACAGCTATCCTTCATGGATACTGGAGACCTCCTCTAGACCACCATCCCCTTCCTCACAGTGAGCTTTGGCACTCACCCGTATGTGATGAATACTGCAACATCGGAATAGGACGACACAGAAAAGTTGTGTAAAATCTTACTGTAACCATAGATGTTCTTCTCTTCCATGTTGCAGTATTCCATCCCACACTCCTTCCCATCCTGGTATGCTGCATTTCCCTTTCTAGATGGCACAGGACTGGCATTTTCCCTTGCTAGGACTGGTTCTGACTGGGGCTTACAGTTCTGAGGGCCGATGCGTGCAGATGTCGCTTTTGTGGCCCACATTCCACTAGCCACATCAGATGTCCCACGCACCATACAGTGACTAAAAACTTTTGTATACTGGACGGACATTTGGGTAGCAAGAAGAGTAAACTCATGATGGATACTGCAACATGGAAGAGAAGGACATCTTTGTTTATGGTAAGATTTTGCACAACATTTCTTTCTCCAGGGGAAGGGCTTCCTTTGGTGCAGTGTTTCTGTGGAATATTCTCCCTTGAGTCCACCCTGGATAAAGGTAGCTGGGGACTCTGTCCCACATGAGGAGAAGATGAAAAATTGACAATATCAGATAAAAGAAGTTATGTACTCATTACATTCCATCTGTATTGTCGAATTTTCATCTCTCCTCACAATCCCACCCTCCAGCCCCCATCCTTGGACACCTGGTTGAACAGGAGGATGATGTCTAGAGTTAGATTTAATTCCATTCGACTCCAGAAGTTGCTTCACATAAGGCTCTTTGTGTCTTAAATTTTAACCCTTCTCTTCTTAATAATATAGTTATAGCAAACAAGATCTGAGGTAATGGGGGCAGATGCATTGTGGGTAATGGGGAGTTACCCAAGAGCTTTTTGGTTGTCATGATCTTGCTAATGGCCGTGTCAGATCCGAGGACTCCTATCAGGACCCACTTGCGAGGAGAGATGAAAAATCGACAATACAGATGGGACGTTATGGTGAGTACATAACTTTTTTTTTTTTTTTCTTGCCATCACTTGCAGATGAATTTCTGAGACTTTTCCAGTCTAGCAGTTTGCCAAGGCTTCCTGTCGCACAGATGAAGGCCCCTTTTGGGACCTCTCCCACATTTTTTTAAAATATATTTTTACTGTTTTGTATGAGTGTTTTAGGGGAAAATTATATCACTTTAAGAATATCAGTTTTTCAGGGATGTCTGGCTAGAGATTGTTTTCTAGGATTTGGGTGTCATCTAGTGTCCTTAGGGCTATATTTGTGTATTTCTTATTAAAGTGGGCACAATATTTTTCTATGAGAATAACTGGATTTTATGTTAGTGCTTCTTTTTACACTTGATTTGTTTAAGTTTTATGTGATTTTATAGGGCACCTAATTTAATTCTGACTAATTTTTGATAGGGAATTCATGTGCTGTTCTTGCTTAGTAGTGACAATTTACTTCGACCGACTCCTGCAAGCAAACCTTACTGGCTAGTAAGCTTCTCCCCTTGCTACAGCATGGATACTATGCCCAGTCCTGCTTGCTCTTCACCTAATGTGCTTAAAAAGAGAAAAAAAAATTGAAACTTGAGCCATGCCTCATGTGCAGGCAAATGCCTTGCTTCAGCTGATGGTGGATGACTCTACTGTGGTCACCATTGGTTCCTCAGACCAGTTACCTGTTTCCTTGAATCCATCTGGTTTAGCCTTGCCAGCCACTACAGATCAGGCAAATCATCTGAGGCTGTTCCAGTGCCCTGCTTGGACATGTGAGAGCCATCAAATTTGGGTACAGGAGATACTTCAAGGATCTTCTAATGATGTTCAGGGAGAGACCTTTTGTTTGGGGTGATATGCTGTCCCCTAGCCGTTTAGTCATCAGGGATGCACCTAGAAAAATAAATAAACTTAATCATATTTAAAATAAAAAAATGGTTCTTGCCTGTTAAAATGGTGTTCTAACCCTCGCCAGGAGTTTATTACAGTCAGTCAGCTCCAGGTGCTATATATCTTCTTCTAATACTGCTGCTCCTGCTCCTTGCTAAGGAAGAGGATGAATTTTCTGAGAAATGTTATGTTGGTGTAGACCGGGGCAGCTCACCTTAGCATTCTGTAACCCAAAATTTGGATGCTGTGTGTAGTGATCCTGAAGTGGAACCAATGGAGGCATTCTCCTTTTATGAAACAATTTCCAGACTGAGGGATATATTTGCTTAGGAACAGGCAAATGTTCCCCTAGAGTTGGGCAGATATTATGACTTACTTGAACAAGTCCCTATTTCTGCACCATTCCTCCTATTTTGCTCACTTTGGAAGATCCATTAAAAGCTGAGTACAGTGTTCCTTATTCTTTCCCTTCAGTTCCTAAAAAAAGCAGATAAATTGTATGGCATTTGGTATTCAAATAAGCGTCTTTAGTCCTGCGGTAGTGGTGCTGTGGTAGCGTTGTCTCCTCACAGCAAGACGTTGTCGCGTTCGATTCTTAGCTAGAGCGTCTTCTGTGTGGAGGCATGCGTGAATGGGCATACCTTCATTGAAGGCTGTGCATCAGGGCTGGTAACTCAGCACGTAAAAATTCACTACCAAACATTAGCGGACCAGAGTTCCACTGTGGCGACCCCTAACTGGGATAAGCCGAAAGACACAACAACACAACAAAGTCTCAACTTTACAGATGATCATACTGCCATCACTGTTGCAGCTCAGGTAGCGAGAAAGTGTCTTGCCTGCTCCAACCCAGATCCTGGGGATGAGGGGAAGTGGTTGGATAGGCAGGCTAAGAGACTTTTTTTTTTCTTCTAAAGCTACATTAGCCTTCAGGATCCTGAACTATCAGGGCTATACGTGGAAGGTTATTTTGAAGTGTGCTAAAAGCTTGGAAGAATTTTCTTCTTCCGTGTCCATTGAAGCTTGGTCATATGCGAGTCAGATTGTTTAACTTGTCTCAAGAATCCTATTAATTTAGTCTGTCTAATCTGATAATAGGAGTCCTCAGACATTTATCAGATCTGTCCCAGCAACATCACTGTTCCAACCTTGAGCCCCTTAAGAATTTTCCCTCCTATAATGCATCTGTTCCCCTAACTACCTCCAGCTGTCATTTGCCTCTATCTGATGTTGTCCTGGTCATTCTTCCTCAACACATGGGTTTGGATCTGATACTCGGATCTGATTCTACTGCATACTCCAGATTTCAGATCCAACTCTTGAGCTCCTTCCTCTAACCATAATGCCTTGGTCCATCTCCAATACCTCAGATCTCTTTTGACACCATTGTGGCTAGATGCAGATTCTTCTCTCAAGTGAAATTTACTGGTTGTTGTGAGTTAATTCTCTTCTTATTCTCTAAAAAAGTTTTTTACAATTATTCCTTTTGATTTTTATACTCCCTCTTAGTTTATTTGCAGGATGTTAGCATTTTTCTACTATTCTCAGATAGTATTTCTTCCATACCATAGTTGGTATGGTTTTTACCCCTTAATCAGGGTATGGCTTTTAAATTACAGTTATTTATTTATTCCAGTTTGGTGACCGGGGAGGTCCACTGGACTCGAGAGTCCATTTTCAGTGGAGGCCCGGGGAGAAAAGCTCCAGATAACAAGTTACAGATAATGTTTACATTGTTAAGCTGCAAAGGGTTGCATAACAAGTTACATAACATATAGAATTTTTCACATTCCTAAGTTACTTATCAAGTTGAAATAACAAAAGAAAGATTCTTTTACATTGCATATAGTATGTAGTTGTAAAAAAGTTTTATAGCAGGATGGGTGGTAGATAGAGAAGGAATCCAATACTAAGTAGTTAAGAAGATTACAAGTAGTTATGAAGGAGAGGAAGAGAGACATAAGAGTGAGCGGCTGGGAGGAGATTGGTTATAACTTATAGTAAGAATATAAGAGAGAGGTTTGAAGGGAAAGGAGGTTAGCCAGGAGAGAAGGAAGGGGGGAGGTTGGGAGGTATGGTGTGAGGAGTACAGTTACATTTTCTGTGAAGAAGCAGGTAGGAGTGTAGTAGTCATTTGAAGGTGTTTAGATTGTCACAAGCTCTGAGTGGAGGGCAGGGCATTCCATTTTTTAGCTAGGGTGAAGGAGAGTAGAAGCTGACCAGCAGGATGCTTTGGTTTGTAGATGGAGATGAGGTTTTGGTGAGTGGATCTTAAGGGGTCTTGGAGGGCTATAAGGTTGGAGGATATTAGATAAAGCAGGGCAGCTGGTGGGTTGATATAGTAATTTGTGGGCTGAGACTAATTGGAGGAAGTCTAGTTGATTGGGGAGTTCTAGCCAGTTTATAGTTAGTAGGGAGGAGCAGTGGTGGGAGGAGGCTTTAGCCTTAGTGGCAAATCTGGAGATTTTGTTATAGCATATTTCTAGTCTGGAGGTAAGGGTGGAAGATAGATTCGTAAGCAGAGGAGCGCCATAAAGAAGGGATGGGAGAAGGTAAGTTGTGGCTAGGGTCAGTCTAGTAGAGGGAGAGAGGAAGTGATTATTCCTGTAGAGTAGGCAGAGTTTTATGTGGGTTTTCTTGATGTTGAGTTGGATGTGGGTATTGAATTTTAGGTTTTCGTCAATGGTGACGCCCAAGAGTTTGGTGGAGGGAACAATATCAATGACAGAGTTGTTGAGGCTGGTAATTTGGAATGAGTTTTTGTCAATGTGGGTGGATTTTGAGGGGGAAAATAGGAGGGTTTTAGTTTTGTTGGCGTTTAGTGAGAGGTGGTTTTGGTGCATCCATTTTTCAGTGGTTGAGAAGGCAGATTGAGTTAGAGTCTTGAGTTCAGTTTGATTGGAGGCAAAGCAGATGAGAGTGGAGTCATCTGCATATTGGACAATTTTGGTGAAGGGAATGGCTTTGTGGAAATCATTAATAAAGATGTTGAATAGCAGAGGGCCAAGAATGGAACCTTGGGGAACTCCTGTGAGTGTTGTAAGGAATGTGGAAGAGGATTTGCCCCATTTCACAGCTTGGGACCTGTCAGAAAGATAACTGGAGAACCAGGAAAGAGTTTTAGGTGAGATGTTAAGGTTAGATAGATAGTTAAGTAGATGGGTGTGTGAGATGGTATCAAAGGCTTTAGTAAGATCTAATAGAACAGATGAAACTAAGTTACCAGAATCTCGGGCCGAATTGATAGAGTGTAAAAAGGAGAGAAGGGCTGTGTTGGTATTGTGTCCTGGGCAGAAGCCATGCTGGGTAGGAGAGAGTAGTTTAGGAATGGCAAGAGCTGTATGTGAATGCATTTTTCGAGAAGTTTGGAGATGGGAGAGAGGATGGCTATGGGGTGGAAGTTGGAGAAGTTACAGTTTTTGCCACCTTTGTGGAGAGGGAGAATAAAAGCAGAACACCATAGTTTTGGCACATATTACTCGAGAAGTGATCTATTGATCAGGATGCTGATAGGAAGAGCAACACTGTCAGAGGCAATTTTTAAGGAGGAGGAGGGAATGTTGTCAGGAGCATTGGTGCAAGGTTTAAGTCTGTAGAGAAATTTCTTTATGAGGTTGGTGGATACTGGTTTAAGTTTGAAAATATGGGGAGTGGGAGGAGGTGGGGTGGAAGCTTGGGAGGAGGTTGGTGGGGGGATGTTATTTGGAAAGGTTTTGGTTAATAATATATAGTCAACTCTGGTGATACTGCTCCAAAATATATCGAACAACCACGAACACTTAACACACCAAGCACTTGGTGTGTTAAGTGTTCAAGGTTTTGGTTAACTCAGCAATGGAGGAGGTGAAGAAGGTATTGAATAGTTCAGCAATTTCCAGGTCAGATTTGCTGGTGTCGGGACAAGGGTTTTTTTGTGGTACCAGGCTTGAGGAGGGTGTTTATAGAGTTCCAAAATTGTTTGGGGGTTTTTGTATGGTTTATTTGTAGGTGGTTGTAGTAGGATTTTTTTATCTTTAATGACTTGTTCTTTGGCTAGGTTTCGGAGTTGTTTGTATTTTAGTAGCAGTTCTGGCTGTTTGTGGTGGAGATGGATTTTCCAAGATTTGTCTCTTTGTTGCATAATTTTCTTGGTAGATTTTGCAAGCCAGGGTGCTGTTTTGGCTTTAACCCTTTTGGTTCGTGTTGGAGCTAGGGAGTTTAGGATAGCAAGGAATGTAGAGTTGAAGAAGTCTATGGCTTCGTTAAGAGGCAGTGTTTTTAGAGGGTTCCAGTTGATGAGCTTAAGGGAGGCAGAGAAGGTGGAGGGATTAAAGTTAGTTAGGTTACGGGAATGTAGGAGGTGGTGAGAGGTTGGGGAAGTGGAGGTGGCTCTGAGAGTGAATGCAGGGAGGTGGTCTCCTAATGGGTTGGGAGTGACACCAGATGTAGTGATTCTATTTGGGTGGGACACTAGTATCCAGTCTAAGATTGAGCCGGGGCGGTTGGTTTTGTTGGGTTTGGCGATGGTGTGAATAAGCTGAGTAAAGTTGAATAGGTTAATTGATAAGGTGAGATTAGGGTCTATGATTTTTTGCCAGTTTATATTTATGTCTCCCAATATATACGTTTCTTGTTTTATATTTGTGCAGTTGTTGGTAATTCCTCCTTTTCTTTCTCTGTATAAAAGTAACCCCTTATTCTCTCTTTTTACAGTGTATTTTTTTCCAGTTTTGTTTTACAGTACTGCATGCTGTACTGTTTGGTTGTTGTACTCCTTAGTACTAACTACCATGTCAGATAAACAACAGGTTTCAAGAAGTGCAGTTCTTGTGGGCATAAAACTCTGAATTCAGATGCCTACAATAAGTGTCTATTGCCTCTGAACCAGCCACTTGGATACTAGTTCCACTGTATGCTCTACTTTTAACCCAAGGACTCTGGCTGACCAACACAAGTTGATCTTAAAAGGCCTTCTACCTTGTAATTCAACTCCATGTTCTGGGGCTCAATCCCCCACTAAAGTTACTAAGTGTGCTATATAGGAGCATGGAAAACGCTCCCTGCCGACACCCCCTAGGACTTTGTCGGAGCCACCTACTAAAGGTAGAAAAATCTCCGATTCCACATAATCAGATCCAAAGACTTCAGATCCAAAATCCTGTGATCCAAAATATTCTGATCTGATAGTCATGTCGGCCAGTCCAGCAGCCAGTCCAGCAGCGCTTTCCTTAGATCCCAGGTCTTTGGATCCGAAGCATGACACCTGTCCAGTCGCATACCAGAGTATATCATTAAACCATTTTCTCCTCCTCTGCACTCTCCTTTCTTACAAACCCCTAAAAAAACATTTAAGATCTCATACCACTGCATTCACTATGTTCTCCCGAAGTTTATCAGAAGCGGATGTGGATAGGATAATGTGAAATTTTCTCAGAGCTCAGATCCAGATGGGGGTCATACCAGCTCCATCACCTATTGGATCCATGAGCCTTCCTACAGCGTCCCATACTATTGTCAACTTCTTTGATCCGTCCAGCTGTTTTGGAGTACCAGGATATGAAATCAAAGAGGGGTCTGGAGTCTGATCCAAAGAAGATCTCTTCTTTGACTCTAACTGTATCCCAGACTAGTTATATTCTGATACCCTCGAATTGGAACAGGTCCTGGAGCCGAAGTGTCAGGGGTCTGATCAGTGCGGCTGGGATCGACTTTGATGTTGAATCTGTCCCTGCCTCTCGGAGCCTTGACCATGGACAGTTCATGTCTGATTCCATTCTTTAGGCACAGATCCGAGAGTAGTCGTGATCTGCCTGTGCTAGGAGCTTTGTCTCCAGTTCAGCTGGCTGTGGCTTTTCCGGGTCCATCTTCCTTCAGTATTGTGGAAAGGGCTTTCTTTCTCTCTCTCTCTCTGTCTCTAGAGAACCCTCTCCTCGCTCTTCGTATCTAACCCCCATTCCTTCATTAGCACTATGTTCTGGATTAATTGGGCATACTTCACAGGGACAACCAGTTCCAACAAGTTTCCAAGCAGTTCCTGTATAGGAACTCCCCCCTCTCTTTTGATACCTCCCCTGAACATCCCACAGAGGAGATCCATCAGAAGAGAATGTGCAAGAGGGCACATAAACTCCCCGTTGGAGTTTGTCACAGAGGACACAGATTTTTTTGAAGAAGGGTCCCCCAAATCACCACTAGAAGATATCTCCATTGGAGACATTTTAGAGATCCTCAGACAAAAAGGTGGTTGGTCTCCAGAAAAACCCTCTCCCAAAGAATTGGTATTTTTGGAAGCTTTTGGTTCTGGACCATCTATTTTTTGGATAACCCATATTTTTTGGGGTTGGAAGAAACTGGATACTGTCGAACCTGTACCAAACAGACCTAATACATTTTTATCCCCTTCCAACGACAGACCCCACTAGAGCATTCCCTAGAAGCACTCTTCACCCTAGAGAATGCTGATGTCTGTACAGTCATTGAGACATGGTTTAAAGCCACGGAGAGCACACCAACAGTGCAAGGTTATAATGCCTTCCACACATTTAGACCAGCTACTACACAGGAGCTAAAGGTGGAGGTGTATCTATTTACATCAAAACTAAATACACCTTAAGGCCGCTCAAACAAGGCAGTGCACTTGAGCTGCTCCATGTTCAAATCACCGTAGACAAAATCCAACATCACTTCCTTGCCAGCTGTAGGTTCTTCTCTATGACTGAGGAAACCCATTCCATGTATTTAAACGTAGTAGAAACACTAACCATCTAACCCAATGCCATATTCATGGGTGACTTTAATTGCCCCACTCTTAACTGGAAATCCTATAGGACACCAAATGTACAGGCACAGAGATTCCTGGATTTTGTATACAAACTCCCTGCACCAAATAGTCAATATACCAACCAGAGGTGCAGCCATTCTGAATCTGGTTCTTACTAATATGGGAGAGTGCTGCACACCCCCTACTGTAATATCTTCCCTGGTAAGGTCAGACCACAAAATGGTCTCCTTTGAAGTAAAAATGAAATCTGGACCCCCCCCCCCCCCCCCCCCACAGCTAAACCTGGAATATTCAGGAACTACTCTAAGGCTAACCTCCTGCTATTAAGTGATAACCTGGCAAGATTTCAAGCCCATATGAACCCCGAGAACACTGCTGCCTATGCAGAACTGTTTACAGAAACCCTGTACAAGCATGGTAATAGCTGCATACAGTCAGCTGTACCCACCAGGAAGAAATACAGAACTAACTCAAAAAACAAGCCACCCTGGTGGAATCACACAGTCATTAGGCTATATAATAGAAGTAAGAAAATCGTAGCAAAAATTAGGAGGTGCAGCACCCAGCAGAATAAAAGCACACTCATTAAACTAAACATCTCGGAGGATAAATAGTCTACCAAAGCCAAATTGTGGTGAATTTGGCCTCCCAGGCCAAGGCCAACCAGAAAGCATTCTTTAGCTATTTCTGCAACCTTAAAGGCAATACAAAATTGTGTCCAGAGCTCATTGTAAATGGAACCACCTATACTGAGCCAGAAGATATAGCAAACCTACTGGCGGATAAATTCAGCTCAGACTTTACCCCTCTCTCCCCCTCAACCTTGCTTCAGGAAGTACCATTAAGTATAACTCCCCCTGCTATCACTAGGGAACAGATCCTTAATGCTCTCTCTAAGGCCAAGAACACTGCATCAGTGGGCCCAGACAATATCCCAGGACGCCTTCTAAGTAGCATGAAACATGACCTATCAGGGCCTCTGGAATTGCTGTTTTAACTATAGCTTCCAAACAGGCTTCGTAGCTCATGAATGGAGAACAGCTGCAGTCATCCCTCTGCACAAAGGTGGGTCATCTACAGACCCTGGAAACTACAGACCCATAAGTCTCACTAGTCTTGTATGCAAAGCCATGGAAAGAATTATCATGGACAGGATCCATAGTGATAAATAGCAAACCTGCGCACCTATGATTTCCATTTTCATATAGTAATTTAATAGTCCATACATTGTATAATTGTTGCAATTGAGAGGTTTTACAGTTTGAATGCTTATGTAGGAATATAGAGTGTTTTAAGTTTGATTTTGCAAGGACGTATTTTCCTGTATAACTGCTCATCTTTTCATCCCTTTACTCACCCCATAACCCCTCCTTCCTGGTCTTTGTTCCACCTTTCTCCTCTCACTTCTTACCACCACCCCTCCCCCACTATATCCTACCTTATCTGTCTGATCAACTGATAAAGATGATCTCACAACCTAAAAGATAACAAGATGTGCCTTTTCTTTTTTAACGTTGCTGTTATCCTATGTTGTTAGGTTTGCTCACCCTCCCAAACTGACACATATCAGGTCAGCTTGAGGTTCCCAGACAGGAAAATCACTACTGAAAGACCTCTGTGTCATTATTTTCTTCTCTGCTGGATGCTTGAATCACCTATGTGACCCTGTCTCCTTGTATAATTAATGTATGTGCCTGCTAACCATAACATTTTAATTCTCACCTTCCAAACTGTTTTCCTAGTATAGCTGTGCCCTCGTATATCACCCCAAACCTCCCTTACTCTAATTCTTATCCCTATCTCTGCCTTGCCTAACATCCCACTCCCCATCTTTTCCTGCCTTACCTAGCCTAGACTGTGTTAATTATCTTCTCTCTTACACCCTGGTTTTATTCTGGGCATCCTCTCTGTTCTCTTGTAAACTCTTTCACACTTTGCTGTTTTCTCTGTTCCTGCTTCACCCACTACCTACTCTCTTCGGTCCTTATAGCTACTCTTCTCTGTCACTGGTACACTCATTGAAACAGTAACCCTTCCTTCCACCTATTCACCTGCACTGTTTTGCTTACCCCGCTTACTTTTAGCTACAGTTCCACTACCTTGGCTTCTCTTCCTTTACCACCTTTCCCCCATGCATTTTCTTACCTTGCTGATTGTTTTCTTTTGCTGTTCCATTGGTGACATGCCAAAGGGCAACTTGGAACATTATATAGGAACAAACACTACTTCACTAAAAATAAGCCATTGCCCAGTCTCACTTAATCTCCATGCTACTGTACGTAGCTCCCATACTCACAAATCTAAAGAAAGCAGAGCTAGCAAAACTTGAATCCTGTTATAACAATATTGCCAGATATGCTACAGACTTACCAGCTAGAGCCCACCACTGTATAGCACTCGAGCAACTCAACTGGCTAGAGCTTCTCCACCTCCTTCATTGCTACCAGTTAACCATGGCCTATAAAATACTCTATGAACCAGAGAAAATCCCTGCCCTACAAATATTGCTTCAGTCCTACTCTCCTAACAAAACCCTACACTCCACAGACACCACATAAATATCAATATAACCAAAAATCAAGCAGGTGACTCCTTCTCAAATTATATAGGAAAAGTCTGGAATTCTCTGCCTGAAAACATTGCAACTATTGCATCTCTAGCCCAGTTTAAAACGACACTAAAAAACACTTATTAAATAAATGGCTATTTCCATGCTCTGCTCCTGACTAATCTTTCTCTCGAACAATGCTAATAACCGTCTCTCACTTGCTGACTAATTTCCCACTGTCTGGTCTGGTATTCATACCTCTCTGCATACTAATATTACACAGGATGATACCAATGCAGAACTGATGACATATTGACTAAACATTTCAATTTCTTCGTAAACTTTATTCAAAAACTGCTGTGTCATATAGGACCCACTGTATACTCTCACAGAATTGTATTATGATGTAACTACTCTCTACTTACATTTTATCTGTTTTCTTAATGATTTACCTGAAACTCATAGTGTACAGCAGTTCATTATTATACATTTTGTATAACTGTGGTCCAATATGAGCAGCGTTAGTAACTTGTTCTTGGGTGTACTTCCAGTTCTGTATGTTCATTGTGGAGTTATAAATGTATTGTAATTCTGTATGTACAATGTGGAACTTTTCTCCCTGGGCCACTGTTGAAACAGGACATGTGTCCATTCGTTCTTTACCGGTAAACAAATGTAAAATAAAATACAATAAACCTCCAGAAACTGGACCTAACACAGTTTGGTTTCTTCAGTGGTATATCATGTCTACTCAACCTGGTGAACTTCTTTGAGAAGGTCACCAAAGCAATGGATGAGGGCAAAGTGGTTCACTCTGCCTACCTTGAAATGGCCAAGGCATTTGATACAATACCCCACTTGGGCATTTTTGACATACTCAGTAGTTTAGGCATAAACCCGTATGTTACCCGGTGGATAGCCAACTGGCTCACAGGCAAGACCCAGGAAGTTAGAATTGGGGAGTCCACCTCTACAAAGAGGCTAATCACAAGTGGAATCCCACAGGGATCAGTCCTTGGACTGCTCCTTTTTGGCATTTACTTCTCTGAAGTCAAGGCCAATGTCAGTGGTCTCTGGCTGACTAAATTTGCAAATGATTGTAAATTAGGAGCTATCATTAAATCCCACACTGATGCAAATATTCTCCAGGATGGGCTGACAAACAACTGGCTTCAGAGCCATGGACTAAAACTAAATGCCAAGAAATACATAATAGTTTCCTTCAGGAGGTCATCCACCCTGGGTAACTATCATATTGACAACACACCCTTTAGAGTTGACCCAGTAGTCAGGGACTTACGGGCACACGCAGATAGTAATCTAGCCTTTCACCTTCATGTGTCTACAGTAGTGAAGAAATCATTCTATATGGCACAATGTATAAACAGAGGTATGGCATCTAAGTCCAAGGAAGTTATTGTTCCACTGTATTCATCATTCATCAGCTTTATCATTGAATACAGTGCCCCCTTTGGTACTTAACTAACCAGGCATATCCAACAACTGGAATGTCCACAGAGGTTCCTCACTACAAGAAAACAGGGCTTAAGTAAAATGTCCTATACAGACTGTCTCAAGGTTCTATCCCCTGTATTCTGTCTTCTGCAGGCTTTTGAGGGGAGATCTGTGCCTGACATATACAGGGCATTCTCAAACCCCAGTCTGGACCTCCTGCATATCCGCAAAACAACACAAGAATTCCCCATTCTAAAGACTTGAACCTTGCTTGTGATATAAATGAGACCTGCTGGAGAGACAGGTATTTATCCCGGAGATTACTCCGTCTCTAGCTCCCCATCCATGTGAAGCAGAGTTCCTCCTTAACCCAATTTAAGTGCAACCTGGATAGATTGGTGGGGAACAGGAAATTCATCCCTGGTTTGGCAGCTATGTCTCTAATGAACACAGGCAGCCTGTAAATGGTTCCTCTCCCAGGCCCTAGCATGTAATGTTTCATCTTCAAAGTCCCTTCTTACACTTAAGGATATCAGCAATTGTCAGAGACTTGGGATGCATGGCTAGGCTTTAAAGGCCCTTGTGGTTGTTTGCCTAGTGAACACCTATGAACCTGAAGGAGTTCCGATAGATGCAATGGTGGTGGCAGCAGCCATTAAGAAAGAACTAGCAGAAAAGAGCTTGTCTGTCCACCTGTCAAATAGGGAGTCTAGGACACTGGACAGATTCAGGAAGCGAGACTTTGCATTAGGGACCTTTGCCCTGAGGTCTATTAATTACCTGATGCACTTCACAAGGTTTCAGAGAGATTTGTCCAAGGAACTTTCAGATACTCTCTTGGGAGTCCATGTTTGTAGAGGATTTCAAAAAGAACATCCTCTCAACTGGCCAGTCTTTTGTCTATTTCAAATGCTTCACTGAGGTTAAATTCTCTCACAGCTGAAGGCACCTCGTGAGTAGCTGTTTCAGGCATTGTCCTAAGGAGACATGCCTGGATGTGGCTATACGACTTTGCGGAGCCCTTTAAGATGTCCTTCATCAATGCCCCCTTCGATGGCATATCCTTATTTGGGCCATCAGTAAAAGAGATGCTTACCCACAGGAAACTAGAAGGAAAGACCCTGTCTGCTGTGGGAATCAAGTTTTCTGCCTCTCAATAGACATTCTCTAGGAATCCGAGAGGTGGTAAGAAAATACGGTTCTAAAAATCCCTGGGACCTTTCCAAGATCTGCACAGGGACAACTCCTCCAGAAGCAGATGAGGAAGTTCCAATGGAAGATATCACCCTAGAGGCAGAGGAGGCCCACAGAGCCAGGGTTTCTGGGATTCCTTTCAGGACAGGCCCTTCCAGTGCACTTGAAATGCTGCCAGACTCTCCAACTCTGGAACCAGTCTGGGGACAATTGTCCCTGTACCTAGATGCCTGGGCAAACATAACAGAAGATTCCTGGATGCCAGAAATCATAACCAGAGGTTATTACATTCCATTTTTACAACTTCCTTTTCTCAAAAGGAAGAAACTTCCCGATGTTCTACCCAGTCAGAAAAAAAGAGGCAGAACAAGAAATGCAAAAGCTGCTGGACAGGAGTCATCCAAGAGGTCCCACCAGACCAAATAGGATTCAGAACCTACTCTCACTTCCTTTTAGTGCCCAAAAAGACAGGGGACCTCAGACCAATTTTGGATCTGAGCAAATTGAATCCCTATGTGAGGTAGTCAGTTCTGAATGGTTACTGTAAGTCCATCCTGACATTTCTTCGCAAGGACAATTGGATGTGCCCTCAGATCTTCAAGATGTATACTATCACATTAAAATAGATAGGTGCTCTTGAAGACACTTTCTCGTTCGGCTGGGAGCCAGTCTTTTCCAATTCAAAGCCTTGCTTTTGGACTCACCACAGCCCACAGGATGTTTACCAAATGCATGTTAGTGGTCACTCCTCATCTGAGACTCAAGATTCCAAGTGTTTCCATATCTGGATGACTGGCTCCTTACCACCCCCTCCAAGCGTCTTCTCCAACAGTCCAGTGACTATTTGCTCCGAATTTGTCAGTTAATGGGGATAACAATAAATTATGCCAAATCAAACGTGTCACCATTCCAGAGCCTGGGAGTTCATTGGCACACATCTGGATACAACAACACAGATAGCATCACTACCACTTCATTTTATATCCACCCTCAGGAGTCAGGTCCATCTGCTTATCTCTCATCCACATCAGTCCTCCAAGTACTAGGATCTATGGCAGCAGCCATTGTATTGCTTTCCTTTGCACTATTCTTTATGCGTGTCCTTCAGTGAACTTTAGCTGTTCTGTGGTCCATTCTTTGACGACCTCTATCCTTTCCAGGCAAACGTACTCTAGTTTGCAAATGATACAGCCACTGGTCGATCCAGTCGGGAGATATTCATCTATGCCAACCTTTTGTTTTACCACCCCCAATGGCTAGAATGACTATGGGTGCCTCCCAACTGGGGGTGGGGCATTTCCTGGGAAATACTGTCTAAAGCATGTGGTCCCCCCAAGAGACCAATCTGTATATCTATGTACTAGAGATGAGAGCAGTCCCGTTATACTACAGGCCTTTCAATATCCTCTACTTCTAGGGACTGTTGCATTTCAGTCCAACATTTCCATGGTCTGGTACATCAACAAACAAGGAGAAACTGGGTCATATGCCCTCTGCAGAGAGGCCATAAGAGTGTGTGTTTGGGTGATCTCCTTGGACCGCTTTGGGAAAACCAACATATTAGCAGACAAAACTATGCATATCCATTCAAATGCCTTATGAGTGGTCTTTCAAACAGTCTGTGTTGGAAAAGATTTTTCCGTTGTTGGGGCCCACCTTGCTGCAGGCTTTGTATCCTCCCACAACAAGTGCAGCCAGTACCTTGCTCTTGTTCCCCTTTAGGGGGAGTCACAGAGAGATGCTCTAGTCCATGTTTGGCCCTATAGTCTTCTTTATGCTTATCCCCCTCTTCCTTTGATTCCCAAATTTCTGCAAAAGGCAAGCTGACTGAAGAGCTTGGTCATCTTAATTGCCCATTTCTGACCTCAAGTATGGTTCCCCTTCCTATGGTCTCATCTTTATCCTCCATGGATACTGAAGCCATCTCTGGATTTCCCTCTCGCCCATCAGGAATGAAACATCCCAATATCCAGGCTTTCAAACTAACTGCATGGTTTCTCCACTTCTAGTAATTGTTAGACAGCCCAGGCTTGCTTCCTGTGTACATACCATCATTTTATCTTTGCAAAATGATTCTACTAAGAAAGTTTGAGAGCAAGTGGAAAAGGTACTCCCTTTGGGTGTGGACAAATGAGCTTCAACCTTTTTCTGCTCCAATTGTACAGTACTTGAATTTTTGGAAATTCTTTTAAAGAAGGAGTTAGTTTCTCCACCATTAAGCTACAATTAGCAGTTGTCTGTAATTTTCACACAGGAGACCAAAATTGTTTCTTGACTTCTGAATTATGCAAAGCATTTCTAAAAGGCATTTTTCTTTGCAGACCACTAATAAAGGATCCTTCACTTCTCTGGGATCTGGCCATTGTGGTGCAAGGTCTAAAGCAGAAACCTTTTGAACCTTCAGCCAAGATAGATCTAAAATTTCTTTCTTGGAAGATTGTCGTCTTAGTAACTATTACTTCTGCAAAGAGGATATCTGAACTCCAGGTTAGACGTTCTTCTTGTTTCACTGTTGTAATTATTACCTATGGGTTATCCCTGCTTTGGTAGCCCTTGGCCGGCCCGAATACCAGAGTCAATGATTTTCTGCGTCAGCTGCAGTTGCCTGTAGTCTGACGTCAGTGCTATAAAGCAAGGCAGACGAAGTCATTACATCTGTCTTTCTTGCCGTGGAGCCTGTAGCAGAAGCAGTTCACACGAGTGCCGGTTGGCCGCTACCAGAGTTTGAATTTCAGCTGAAAATGTCTAAAGCTAAGTATCCCGTTGGGGGCCGTTTTTTCTTGCACCAACCGATGTCCGAAAAAGTTAACAATTGTCTCGCCTGTGGAAAGCAGATGCCATACAGAGACTTCCATTCTTACTGCGTCCCTTGTTTAGCCCCAGACCACGACGTACCCCGTTTTCGGTTCTGTGCCCTCTTTAATGCGAGAACTATTCACTGTAGAGCTCTTATTGTAGACAGTTATTTTTGTGTTTCATTTTCGCATTCCGATATGGCATCTGTCAGCCAACAATCTGTGGATATTCCGAAAAAATGCAGAGATAAAGATAGAGACAGACCACACAAAGCTAAGCCTTCTGACGATGCTACCGTTAAGCGGGTTGTCAGTTCTCCAGAATTCAGTGAGGCACTTTTGCAGCCCCTGATGCCCAATTCAGTATCTGCGCAGGCCTCTACTGAGACCCTTTCGGAATTTGGTATGCCGCAGAAATCATCTTAGTCTTCCTAGCCTTTGTCTGTCTCTACCTCTGTTGAGTCCGGAGCCACGACACTGGCACCAACTTCCAAGGAGGCCTTTCGCACTACAAAATCTAGACCAAAAAATGACATCTTCTTATCCAACTACTGTTTCTGTCAGACCAATGAATTCTCTCAGGCCTAGAAGCCAGGCCACCCCTAGAAAATCTGCTTCTAGCCACCATCTTGCTCCTGCTCCACCACCCCAAACACAAATGGTTAAAATGGTGGAGGATGTCATCTCCTTTATCCGGGGTAGTCGGGCCACAACTTCTAAAAGGAAAAGGCACCCTTCTCCAGAAATTATGACAGAACAGGAGTCTGAGGAATCTGACTGTTCAGATTTTGAAGAGGAACAGCAACCTCTGACTGCTTATGAGGATTCAGATGCAGAGGGATCCATCCCTTCTGCCTCCCCTCCAGAGGACCTTTCCTTCGGGGAAACTCTTCACACCCTCAGGGAGCATTTCCAGTGGGAATCTCAGGACTTCCCCCAGTCTAAGAAAAGACTTGGAGAGTTTCTGGACCTGCCCCAGCACAGACCCCCTGGCCATTCAGGTGGATGATGTTTTCCATGAATCCAGCTTAGCCCCTGACGCCCTCCCACCTGCTCCCAGTAAACCTGACAGGTATTACAGAGTACCGGATTCTCACAAATACCTGTACAGAAATCCTGCTTCAGACCTAGAGGTCATTACACAGGGAGCTAAGACTAGTTCTGCCAAGAATCCTATTCCTTCTGACAAGGATTCCAGAGCTCTGGACAGATGGGGTAAAAAAAGTATACACCTCTGCAACCATGGCTATCAGAACACTCAATTGTCAGTTCCGTATGTTAAAATATCAGCAACAACACACTTTGCAACTATTAAAACAAAAGATTTATGTCTTTCCTGACTGTGCCAATTCAAAAGAGTTAGCAGATTTACTATACTCTTCTTGTCAAGTGGCCAAACGCTCATTACACTGTGGATATGACACCCTAGAAAGCCACTAGCAAGGCAGCAGTGACATGATCTGTCATTAGGAGACATGCATGGCTGAAGGAACAATCTCTTCCTGATCATGCCAAGTCTAAACTTATTGATGCACCCCTGGATAAGGAGCGCTTGTTTGGAGGAAAAGCAGAGGTGGTGCTTAAAAAGATGGAAGACACAGCAAAATCTATGCCTTCAGTAAAAGATTTCTTTCAGGTTCAACCTCCCAGGTTCAGCAGGAACTTTCCCTCTAAAAATGTGGTCCTTCCCTGCACGTAGCAGGCAAGGCCAAAGTAACTCCCGCAGGGACAGACCATCCAGGCCTGTATCCCAGGGCCGGCAGAGAAGCAAACAGTGGACCACTTTTGCCCCAAAGGCAGGGAGTTCTAAGCCACCCTTCTATGGCAAAAGTTCACAAGGACTCCCCCCTCTGCCCTCCCTTCACTCACCAAACCTAGGAGGAAGGTTCTCCCTCTTCAAAGAAAATTGGCTTTCTGTAACAAAGGACCAGTGGGTCTTAAAGATTATTTTTTAGGGATGCAAATTATCGTTTCAACGAACTCCCTATTCCAAGAAGGTACCCAGACTTGCCTCCAAGTCAGTGGGCAGAGGCATTGAAACCGGTTCAAACTCTCATATCCCAGGGGGCAGTAGAACCTGTCCTCCCAGATCAAGCAGGCAAAGGCTTTTATTCCAGACTATTCCTTATTACCAGAAAAGAGGCACTTGGCTCCCCATCCTGGATCTAACCATTCTGAACACCTCCCTGATGGTCCCCAGATTCAAAATGCTCACTTTGCAGCAGTTGCTGACTATGCTAACAAAAAATGCCTGGCTAGTGACACTAGACCTAAAAGATGCCTACCTCCACATCCCCATAAGGGAATCCTGCAGGAAATTCCTGCACTTTAGAGCAGGATCACAACCCCTTCAGTTCTCTGTACTGCCCTTTGGCTTATCTTCTGCACCCAGAGTATTCACTAAATGCTTAGCCCCGGCCATAGCATTTTGCAGACAAAGAAATATTCACATTTACCTTTACCTGGATGACTGCCTCATTCAAGCAGAGTGCAAAGAAAAGCTGCTCCAGGACCTTCTCTTTTCAAATCCCTCCTAGCTTCCCTAGGGTTCAGCATCAATGAGCAGCAGTCAAAGCAACCCCCCACCATGAAGAATATTTTCTTGGGAGCTCTGCTAGACACAGCATCCCAAATGGCCTTCCTATCCCCAGAAAAGCAGAGCTTCCTGCCTATGTACTTTACCCAGCTGGCTTCCAGAAGTCACCTCACTGCGAGGAAGTTCCTGCAAGCCCTGGGATACATGGCATCTTGCATCCTTCTAATTCCTCTGGTCAGGCTTCACATGAGAAAACTTCGGTGGTACCTAAAGAACCTTTAGTGCCAGCACTCTGTCTATAGAGACCTCTCTCCCTCTGATCCCATGTATAAGGGCCGAGTTTCTTTGGTGGGCAGAGGCCTGTGCCAAGAACAAGGTTCTTCCCTTCATCCTTCGACCTACCGGCCAGACCATCACCACTGACACCTCAGACATTGCTTGGGACATTCACCTAGCAGGCAGGTGCACCCAACGTCTTTGGGATGCCCAGCACCTCCAGTTACACATCAATCAGAAAGAAATGATGGCAGTACAAAAGGCTCTAACATCCTTCAAACCCCATCTCAGGCCAGGGGTCCTTCTTTTAAAAACAGACAACACCACTGTAATATGGTTTATCAACAAATGGGGGGGACCCAATCTTACCCTCTCTGCAGACTAGCCATGAACCTCTGGCTGACAGTCACCTCCATGAGTCTACACATAATTGCCCAATACCTACCAGGGGTCAACAACACCCTGGCGGACCACCTAAGCAGAAACGTATGGGCACCCATGAATGGCAGCTCCACAGGGAAAATTTTCTGCAAATCACTCAGGAGTGGGGGACTCTGGAGGTGGATCTCTTTGCTTCGCACCTCAACCACCAGCTGCAAAAGTTCAGTACCAGGGAGTATCATCTCCTAGGGTGGAAGGTGGATGCCTTGACCTTCCCCTGGAACTCCCTCTTTGTGTACGTGTTCCCTCCTCTGCCTCTAATTCCCAAGGTACTGATCAAAATAAGGGAGGAGAGATCAAAGGCCATCCTCATTGCTCCAGATTGGCCCAGGCAGCATTGGTACCCCTTACTGCGCAGCCTGACCTTACAGCCCCCCCAGCAGCTTCCCCTGATCTCAGACCTCTTGACCCAGGTGAGGGGGGAGATACTGCACCCAGACTTGCTGACTCTGAATCTTTCAGCATGGCGTGCACCTTAAAAGCTGACAGAGTCTTTGTTAAGCAAACCGGTCCTAGACATTATCACATGGGCCAGAAGGCCCAGCACCATAAAATCTAATGTAGGGAAATGGAAAAGCTTCTACTCCTGGAGCCAGTCCAGAGGGGCCAGTACCTCACATCCGTCCATCCCTCTTATTTTGGATTAACTAACCTAGTTGCTCAAAAGTGGCCACTCCTTGTCTTCTATTAAAATCCATGCCTCAGCCGTTTCAGCCCATTACGATTCAGACCTATCCCTGTTCTTTCATCCTTTGATTAAACAATTCCTCAGGGAGGCTTCTAATATCAGACCTCCCAGAAGGCCTTCCATGCCAGCCTGGGACCTGAATTGTGTTTTAGAAAAACTAACCTTGCCTCCTTTCAAACCTGCTGTTTCAACAGAATTGAAATACCTCTCCTGGGAAGACTGCCTTCCTACTAGCTATCACCTCAGCCAGAAGGGTTGCAGAACTTCAGGCACTCATGGCTGTTGAACCCTTCATCATTTTCCACGCAGACAGGGTCTCCTTGAGGACTAACCCCTCCTTTATGCCCAAGGTGGTATCTGATGTGACCCTCAACCAGACCATACACCTACCCACCTTCTTTCCCAACCCTCAAAACAAGGGGAAAAGAATTATGCACTCACTAGACTGGCACATACAGCTCAGATGCTATCTAGACCGTACTAAACCCTTCAGAAAAATAGACCAGATGCTTGTCAGCCTTGCCCCAGGGGCAGAGATGAAGCCCATTTCCAAGCAAACCATTTCCAAATGGATATCCCATTGTATCCCTTTCTGCTACAGACTACATGGGAACCCCTGCCCCAAGTCTATTCATACCCATTCCACTAGGGCACCCTCCACTTCCACAGCCTTCCTCAGAGGAGTCCCCACCAGGGACATCTTGGAGGCTGCCACCTGGACCTCTGTCCATACCTTTACAAAATATTACCACCTACCTCTTTTTTCTAAGTCTAAGGCAGGGTTTGCCTCTGCAGTTCTGCAGGGCTTTCTGACCCATGCCTAGGGCTGTAATCTATCTTTCCACCCCTCTCCTCACTTTGGGAATCCTCCCACAGGTGGTGACTGCAACAGTGAAACACAAAGAACATAGTACAGTTGTGTACACTTACGGATGTTTGAGTGTATTCACTGTTACAGTCCTGGTTTCCCACCCTCCATCGCCCTTATATTCTCTTCCCCTAGTGGTACATAAGCTTCCCATGGTGGCTTTTTAGCCAACAGGACCACTTTACTTTATTTCCTTATGCTTCTGACAGGTTAGGGCAAGAAAAGCTGATGTAATGACGTCAGCCTGCCGTGCTTTATTATTTATTTATTTATTTTACATTTGTTGACCGGGCTAGTCTAACTGGACAAATATCCGTTTTCAGTAGAGGCCCGGGGAGAAAAGCTCCAATTACAAGAAGTAAACAATCATTAACATTAAAAATATTAAGCAAAATACCATAAGTTCAAGGGTGGACTTATACAAAATTAATGGAAACAAAAATCAAGCAGAACAATTTTTCAGAAAATAGTTGGTTAATAATAGAATTACAAGGTAAGCAACATTCAGCAGTTTGTAGCACTTACAACTTGACGTCAGACTACAGGCGACTGCAGCCAAAGCAGAAAAACATTGACTCTGGTATTTGGGCCGGGCAAGGGTTACCGCAGCAGGGAAAACCTACAGGTAATGGCTGCAACAAGTGAATACACTCTAACATCTACATTTATGGTAAGTGTACACAACTGTACTTTCTTCAAAAGACCCCTTATATTATTTTCCATAAAGATAGGGTTACCTTATCGACACACCCTTCCTTTTTACTTAAAATAGCCTTTGAAAATAACATTAAACAACCCATTTATTAACCAGTCTTTTTCCCAAATCTTTCGAATAAAGGAGAGTACATGCTTTATCTCCATGGTGTACATTGACAGTTATCCTTTTATCTTCACAGGACAAAACAAATAAAATTAGATCACCATTTGTTTCCTTTTCACCAAAAAGAGTGGGTTTCCCAGTTTCTAAAGTCACTCTATAGCTAAATGGATTATAGACTGTATTTCTTGGATCTATTCTCAGCAAGGCATTCCCCTACCCAAGCCACCCAAGGCTCATTCAGCCAAATCCATGGCTGCTTCATCTGCTTTTTGGTCAAGAACATCAATTGATATTTGTGCAGCAGACACACAGTCCAATGCTCATATCTATGTTACTCATTACAAATTGAATATTGTATCTAAAAAGTGTCATCTTTGATTCAGCGGTACTCCAGAGTATCCTTCCATGAGGGTGACCAAAAATCAATGTAGCTGGGGACTCTGTCCCATGTGCTGAAGAATGAAAAGGACTATATCTGGGTTACGTTATGTACTCACCATAATTAGGCATCTGTGTTGTCCATTTTTATTCTTCCTCAACTTCCCCCATTCATCACCCTTCCTTAAATCTTCTGGAGAAACCTGTTGGACTGTTTTTAGAACTTAGTTTTTCAGGTTTGAGCCCTTTTTTCTGTCAGCTATTCCTGTCTCTGTCTAACTGTAGAGCCCTTATGGCAGCAAACTTAATCTGAGGTTTTGGGGATGGACCCAAGGCCTAATGGGTAAGAGGGAAGAGCTTGAAAGTTAAATCCGAAGTCTGGAGAATGCGGCCAAGTTAGATCCAAGGACTGCATCCAAATCCATGTGCTGAAGAATGAAAATGGACAACACAGATGCCTAGTTGTAGTGAGTACATAAACTATTCATTTGTGACCATAAGTGTTTTCACATGTGCAGCTAAATGTTCCACCTCTTTCATAACCTTTTTGACCATTTTCTGTTGTCAAATTACATATATATTGTGCTGTAATTTATATCATGGGTAGCTTTAGAGCCCTTAAGGCTGTTTCATTTTAGAAGTGCGTCTAGTATTAAGAGCTCCTTCTCTTGGGGTTCCCACCTTTCACCCTTTTCCCTTCTCTTAGAGTTCACTGAGGGAACATTTTTCTTCAGTGTGGCGTAGTTGAAATTAACCTAAGTTTATAAAGTTTCTCTTGAGTGGTTAAGACATTTTATTTGGTTTCTGTGTGAATTTCTAACTTGTTAGACAGTTTCAGCATTATATAACTAGTTGTGTAGTGTAGTGCTTGTAACTTGTGATAGTTATGGACAGACAAGCTTAAAAAGATCATTGTGTGGGCTCAAGATCCCTGCACAAGATCTTCACAGTCAATGTGTTGTCTGCCTGAGTATCCACCATTTGTTTGCAAACTGCGAAATTTGCAAGGGCTTTGGCCAGTTGTGGAACTCTGCTTTTTCTTGAAGTCCTGCTCTTGTCAGACGCAGATGTTACCAAGACCAAGAAGCACTCAGAGAAACTCCTGAAGGCCAAAGATTGTCCAAAAAAAAAGAGAGATCATCTGATCAGACATCTTCATCTGTGACCTCGAAGAAAATCAGACTGGATGAATCCTTGGTGCATACACTAACACCCCTTTTCTGAATCCAGTATCTTTTGAGCTTTCATTCTTCATGACTCATCTTCTAAAGAGGTTGTAGGAGACAGGACTGAACAGTGACTTCTTTCCACAACCTCACTAGCACTTTCAAACAGATCCTTCAGGTCCTACAAGAGTATTGAAGCAGATTTAGACAGTTTGATGCAGACGTTCTTGAGGGAGACAGAGATGGGAGTCATTAAATTCAGTTTGGCTCTGAAAGAGGTTGGATCCATGCATTTTGCCCCATTCTGATTTCTTCACCAGTCTGCTCATTGGCTCCAGTGCCTTCACTTTCCCAGGGATCTGTGTCCTCATGGCTGATTCCTCCACCAGCTTTTGGCTCTAGGGTTTAGGGATCTGATTTTCTGTGTGCCACTGTCAGAGCTGAGGCAGTCTCAGGATGGAGGAGCTGACCTCAACAGTGGAAATAAGCTCAACACCGTCCTTACCTCTGCTGCTGTCAGGTTCTGTTATGGCTCTTAAGCCTTCAATTCCAATCCCCTTATTGGAGCTTTCCACCTTCAAGGTTGTGGAATCTCTTCTTGGGATCGGAACAGCCTGTCTGAAGGGAGGGCCATATCCCAGAATCTAAATGAGCTCATCAGATCTGATTCGGATTGGATTAGCCTTCCAGGTGCTGGGAGGGATGATTGATTCCTCAAATGGAACCTTTAAGCAAGTCCATCCAGGTGCAATTCCACTCCAAGGTGCTCTTTCTGTCATACCTCCTCCTCATCCAGTGTCATCAGGTCAAAGCTGGACCGAGCCTAGTGGCAGGCTAGATCCTTTGAGGAGTCAGATGACTCATCACTTGACATTCCAAACAAGAGGGTGTGCAAGAGGAAGCACCTGGGTTTCTCTTTGGAATCTCCCACTACAGGTTCAGACTCTGAGGATGAAGAGGGTTCCCCACAGTCCTTGCTAGATGACAAATATTTTGGTGACATCTTAGAGTTAATGTTGCAGAGGGAAGCTTGGCAGTAGCTCCTACAATCTCTGGCCTTAGCACTTTCATTTTTTGTTCAAAACATTAATCATCACAAAGTCAGATAGATCTCATCTCAGATGGTGGGTAGTTTTGGCCCTTGTTTTTCATGGGGATACTATTTGTAACACCAAACCCAATGGCAACAGTTACCAATAGATACTTACTTTATAGGGTGTGGGGCCTTTACGAGTGGAGGGTGGTCAATGGTCAAGCATATCTATGCAAATTCACACACAAATGTTTTGGAATTGAGGGCTGTCCTTGTGTTGCAGGAACTTCAGGACCACCTTACCTAAAGACCTCAATGCCTACTTTGGATCTGTCTTTGGCTCAGTTGTTCCTGTCAGGGTCTACTGCTCTCAATTCTTCTGATCTGATCCCTTGATTGGTGCAGTCCAACCTCAAGATTGCAGAGACTCTTCCTAGAATCTGAACAGCCTAAGTTAAGGGGAGAGTCTGATTCCACAATCCAAGAGAACTCATCAGATCCAATAGAGATTGGATCAGTCTTTTAGGTACTGGCGGAGGATGATTGGTTCCCCAAATGGAGCATTAATACATGTCCCTTCAGATGCAGTACTACCCAAGACTTTCTCTCTGTCCTGCCTCCTCCTCATCTAGAGAGAGGGTCAGAAAATGGGCCATGTCTCACCCCACCCACCGAATGGCAGGCTAGGTCCTATCTCATCACCTGACATTCCAAAAAAGAGGGTGTACAAGAGGAAGCACTTAGATTCCCCTTTGAAATCTCCCACCACAGATTCTGAGGGTTCTCCACAATACCTTCTGGAGGATGCCTCTTTGGCGACATCTTAGAATTTATGCTCAAGAGTGGACCTTAGCCGGTCGACTCTCCTCTCAGAATGAGTGGATTCACTTTGAGGCTTATGGTTTGACACAGTTTACATCCTGGGTTGTACCGCAGCAGACAAGCTAATTGCTCCTGCAGTCAAGAGGTCATGACGGGGACAAAGACCTATGCAAATCAGTCCCTAGAAAACTGGACAGGATCTTTCACCCCACCAAAAGATACATTTTTTGGTCCAAATCCTTAGCTGTCGACTACATCATTACGGTAACAGCTATAAAACAGGAACTCTGTCTCCTCTTCCATTCCCCCACCAGAGTCCAGGTTGATAGATTGGGGAAGTAGGTGTACACTTTGACACCTTTTTTCTCTGTTCCCTGAACTATAGCACTCAAATGAATAAGTTCCAGAGACATTTGGTTCAACAAGCTCTATCTACTCTGAAGAACCCTCTTTCAGCAGACACTAGTAAGCAACTAGAGACCATATTAACTACTGTGTCAAACATAACTAACCTCATCACGTGCCTGGTGCATAACACGGCAGATGGAGCAGCTAGGGCATCTGGATCAGGCATAGAAATGAGACATTATGCATTGCTGCACTTGTGTGATTTTGCACACTTCAATGCATTATTTACAAATACTCCCATTGATGGATCATCTACATTTTTTCTCTAACTGAAGGTCCAAAAAGGGAAGTATGAACAAGACTGTAAGATTCTTTCTGCTGTCCAAGTTAAGTTCGAGGCCCCACAAATATATTCCAAGAACCAGAAAAAACCTCATTCTCTCTCTGGTTCAGAAGGTCAAAGTGCCAACAATTTGACTCGCCTTCTGATGGAAGCAACCACAACAGAGGCTGCCCCTTTAATGAATGCTAGCCCAAAGGCTGTGTGTTTCCATAGAGCCAGGGGTACCATGGTCCATTTTTGGATCGCAAACAGCAGCATGTCAGTAAAGGTCTGCCCAACCACTCCAATCTAGAGGAAATTGGGCAACATTTCTCCTCCATCTGTCTACTTGGCAGGCTATCACATAAAACAAGTGGATAAAAAGGGGTGATGATCAGAGGTTATTGCATTCCCCTTTTCCTAATCCCTCTCCAGCCCCCTGGGCTGTTGTCGATTGTTCCCTCTCAGGCAGAAGCTGTTCTAAGGGGGAGAAGTTCTTCTGGAAAAAGAGCAATCCAGGTTGTGTCACCAGACCAGACTGGGTCAGTCTTCCACTTGAAGTTTCTTGTTTCCGAAGAAAAGGAAGGACCTCAGGATGATCTTGAACCAAAGTCATCTAAACAGATGTGATAGCAAACCCGCTTCAAGATGGTCATGGTGCAGTCAATTCTATCCTGTCTCACGACAAATGATTTGATGTGCTCCATAGATCTTCATGAAGCCTTTCTTCAATCAAGATTGTGCAAACTTTGAGAAAGTATTTGTGTTTCTGCATAGGAGCTGATTGTTCAGGGTCCTGTCATTTTGTCTCGCCATAGCTCCCCAGCTGTTACAGCAGCCCACATAAGACTCATGGGTTACAAGATCTTTCCTTAACTGGATGATTGGCTCCTAGCTGACCTCTTGATGGAGTCTCTTCCCAAAGCTAGGAATGATCTCCTCGATCTGTGTGTTTCTTTGGACAGAACAGTCAGTCTTCAAGAGTCTTGGCTGGCAGCCACAGTTTTTTTTTTTTTTTTACCTTTAGGGTTCGTGTTAGATTAGACCTGACCCATAATTTATCTTCCACAGGAAAGACATCAGTCCTCAAGAGACATTATCCATTTACTCCTTCTAGCTAGTGCGCCTTCTGCAGCCTTAGTGCTGAGAGTTCTGGGTCTCGTGGCTTCTTCAGTTGTTTTGGTTCAGTTTGCCACTTTCACACCAAAATCCTACAGCAGCTCCTATGGTCTAAGTGATCTCAGTGCCTGCATCCTCAGTCCAAAACTGTAATCATCAAGGATTTATGCAAGTCTCATTACAGTGTGTGGCTAGCTTTGCCACTGAGTTCTTCAGGGAAACCATTTGTGACCCTAAATTAGGAAGAAACTGGATGTCTTCTCACTGCGATGAAGGGTCTATTATGAGTGGAGGATGGTCCAAAAGGTCAGTGGACAGGCATAGATGCAAATTCACACGTCTTGGAGTTGAGGATGGTCATACTGTTCTAGGAACTTCAGGACCACCTTCTGCAGGGCATGATTTCCATCCAAACAGACAGAATGATAGTAGTTTGGTACATCACCAAGTAAGGGGTAATTAATCATACCCCCCCTGTGTCAGGAAGCAGTGAAGGTCTGACCATCTGCATTGTGGAGTTTTTAATTGCTTCGCAAAAGGCTTAGCAGGACTCTCCTCACATCTCACAAGTGATTCCTCAAACCAGTGATAGCCAGTCAGATTTTTCATTGTGTAGGCACTCTTTACTGTGACTGATCTACCTTTCCACAGAACACAAAGTGCAACAAGTTTTTTGCCCTAATTTTCCCTCCTCCAAAAATGCTGTGCCTCAGCAGTGGACTCTGGGCTACTTTACGCATATCCACATCTCCCACTTATTTCCTAATTTCTGCAGAAAGCAGTAAAATACAAGGCAACAGTCATCCTCGGAGCCTCCTTCTGGCCCAGACAAATCTGGTTCCCTTTTTGAGCCTGAATTCACAGAGACCTTCTTGGCTTCTGGCTCCCATTCTGGAACTAATCACACACCCCTCTATGAAACCTCACCTGGATAGTCTGAAACTAAAGCTATCTGCTTGGTGTCTCCAGTTCCAGTAATGGCCATGGAATACTCTGTTCTGCAAAGGTAGTTGGTTTCCTTTCTACTTCCCAAAAGGAGTCCATTTTGTAGAGTCTATGAAGCAAATGGAAGTGGTTTACCCTCTGGGTAGGCAGGCAACATATTGATCCCTTTTCCACACCAAATTCCGATATTCTTAATTTTTGGAATCTATGAATCTGACTACAGCTACTCCACCATTAAGGTCCAACTGGCAACTATTTCCAGTTTCCATGTAGGCTTTAGAGATTGCTCCTTGGCCTTATCCAAGGTCTGTAAGGCTTTTCTAAAGGAATATTTTTACTTAGACCTCACATCAAGCACCTACTACCCCCTTGGGGTCTGATTCTGGTCCTGGAAGCCTTAACTAAATCACCCTTTGAGCAGTCTTCCTCAGCTCAGCTAAAATACCTGTCCTAGGGAAACTAGTGGGTATCGCATCAGCCAGGAGGATTTCCAAACTTCAAACTTCATCTTCCAACCTACCTTATATCCTTCTTTAGAATGATGGGGTAACTAAATCCCCCTTTTATTCCTAAGGTAGCTAAGGAAGCGAACTTGTTAACCACTTTATTTGCCAGTATTTTTTCTGAATTATTCCAACAAAGGAAAATGCATTCTGCTTCTTGAATATTCATAGACAGTTGAACTTCTATTTTCACTGAACCAAATCTTTTAGTAAAGATGCACAACTCTATTTTCTTCACACCCGGTAAAATGGGACAAAGTGGTCTCTCTATCTCTATGGTTATCAGATTGTATCACTTTAGTCTGTCAGCCAAAGCAAGCCATTGACAGAGAAGCTTACGATGCATTCCAACAGGGCCATAGCTATGTCTACAGCTTTCTTTAGGTGCTCTTCTATAGGTGACATCTATGATGCTTTCACTTGGTCATCTATGTGTATTTTCATGACTTATTACAGACTGGCCTGCTTCTCCAGAACCTGAGCTTCCTTTGGCACTACTGTCCTAAAAGGTCATCTGTCATGAGGCCACCCTAGAAACTTGTAGCTTGGGATTTTTGATATGTCTGAAGAGGTGGACTGAATGACTAGAATGCGAAAATTATATACTTACCATAACGCGAGATCCTTTCACGAATAACCATTAGATATGGCAACCCTGTCGCCATCCCCTTTCCTTCTCTTGTAAGATCCGAATGATTGGTTCTCCTATGGGGTCTGTTTTCTTTCATTTTATCGCAGCTAGTTAAGAGTCAACTGAGATCTGAGGTAGTTAGGGGAACAGATGCATCATGGGAGAGAATTTGTAAGGTGCTCGTGGCCCCATAGAACTGAGGACCCATATATTGTAGTGTCTTAATTTGAATGAAAGGATCTAGCTTTACAGTAAGTACATAACTTTCATTTTCCAAAAATGCCTGAGTGTGTGTATAATTTGTGCTGACACTGTTTCCAGGGCTTCTGCTTCAACTACTGTTTTCAGGAGATTCATTTGGGTACATAACCAAAACTTTTCAGGTGACGTAATGTCAGAAATTGTGTGTTACCATCTAGACTCAAATGTTTTGTTTGGGCTGACTGCTACTTGGGTATTTGAACAATGGGATGACAGAGGTAAATTAATGCAGGAAGTCTCTAGGAATTTACCATAGTCTTCACTTCTGAAACCTCTTCCCCTTTCAAAGGACATAATAAGCAGAGAATTCCGCCTAGTATTAAGCAGGCACCCAAGAAAAAAATGATAGAGAGGTAAGAACCCCCCCCCCCCCCAAAAAAAAAAAAAAAAAAAAAACGAGAATGTCACAGAAAGGATCAGCACCATCTTCAGAATGACTATGCCAGGGAACTGGTAATCTTTCCCCATCCTTGTACTCCTTTTCCCATTCCACTTTCAAATCATCTGTCCCTCACTGTTCTGTCTTGGAGTCAGATAATTTGTTCAGACAGATGGGTTTCAACATGAAATGGATTGACTCCCCTCCTCCTTTCAGGAGGATTCCCCCTCACCTCCCAAATCAGAGTTGTTTCTTCAGGTGCTCTGTTAGAAGCAGGTGTCATAGAATATGTTCCTGGAGAACACTTGGGGTCTTTATTCTAAAATATTTCTGGTCCCAAAACAAGGAGCACTTGTCGAGACCAGTTTTGGATCACTCCTTTCTCATTCTTGATGTGAAAGTTCCAAAAGTCAGGAGGCTGACATTCAAGTTAGTGTTGGCCCTTTTCTCAGATCACTCTGTTATAGCAACCTTAGACCCCAAAGATGCTTTCCATCATATTCCAATAGCATTCAAACTTATGAGACTGATAAGATTTTGTGTGTCTGGGTCACATTACCAGTTCTCTGTATTACAGACTGGATCAGCTCACATAGGACAATGATGGCTTGATACATTCCATCCTCAAGCACATTTAATTAATTGCCTGGATGATTTGATTGAGATACTTTGTAGGCACTTTTTTCATGAGGACATGCAGCAGTTACTAAAGGAAACAAGAAAGCCTGCTACTAGAAAGTCATACATTGGCAAATAGAAAATATATTTTTAGTTGGTGCCTAACCAAGGTCTGTCAAGGAGTTTGCATTCCTGTTGCATAAATGTGTGTGAGTTGCTATAATCTTGTCTTTCATATGCTTCTATCAAAGTGCATCTAGGAGCTATTTCAGCTCGTTTGTCCATGGATCCCCCTCTTCTATGTTTTTGGTCCAACAGTTACATAAGAGAACTCCTTGTAAACAAATACCTCCATCTCGAGATCTCAATTTTGTGCTGGAGATACTGATTTTGTCATCTTTTGAACCTGCCACTTTTGCTGATTTGAGCTCCATTACTTTGGAAAGCTGTTCTACTTATTCTGACTTCTGCAAGGAAGGTGTCTGAGATGTTCTCATATTGATCTGTGCTGAAGTAGCCTAAATTATATGGGTTATCTCCTGCACAGAATGTTAGAGCCAGCTAGCTCCCAAAGCTACAGGGCATCTTCCACTGGCATAACCCAATGAGCTGAGCTGATTAAAACAAAATTGTTTTGGGTACCAAGCCTTTAAGAGCCTTCCTGCCACTTAGAAGAGCATTCCTCTGCAAGTTTTTAAGTTTTCTAACCACTGGCTGTGTCCCATTGCTGCACTTTTGGGGGGGGGGGGGGTCTTACTCATTACTTTTTTGTTTAAACTAATTTTTGTAAAAGTGTTTTAAAGCTGTAGAAAAGTATTTTTATTAACTGTCACGTAACTTTTATGCACTTCTAAACCTAAAAAGTTGTTAAAGTACTTTTTCCTGAGGAGACGCTGTGTTTGTTTTATTTTTTGAGGCTGGGGAAAGTGTTTAAAGTGCTTTTTATTGTGTTTTGGTTTTGTGGGGAAAACTGACTTTTTTACAACTTTCTTCTTTTACCAACAATTTCTGCTAAGCTTCCATGGGAAACGAGCACCATTTTCAGCTTAATCCTTGACAAATTACTATTCCCTCAGTCATCCCTTCTTCCAGCTGCAAAAACAAGTTAACTTAGCCTTTGCTACTGTAACAGACTAGTAATTTGCTGCAGCCGTAGGTGGGTTACTCTGCTATAGCCAAAGCTGGTCCCTCAGACTGGTCACCTTTTTCTTCAGATCGCTCTGGTGTTGTCCATACAGTTACCATGGACCAGGGGTTATTCACATCCCTTGCATCTGTTAGGGTCCCTCAGAAGTCAAAAGACACCCACTTTTGTCATTTATGACAGAAAGACAGGAAAGGTGCCTCTGCTTAACCAGACTGGTAGTGCTCATCCTTATAGAAGCTACTGCTGGCAATACTATCTCTGTTTGCCCCAATTTTCCTTGTCAAAAAGAGGCAAAAAATTAAACATTCAACTTCTCCTATATCAGTTTCTATGGACAGTAGTAATTTATTTGCTCAAGGTCTTGTTCAGGCAGTTGGCCCTTCTTGTAAGGTGGTTTCTAGGAAAAAGGATTTCTCTTTCCCTGAAAAGCTTCATGATTTTGAGTCTGTTGAGGAATGGGAAGCAACAGATGCATATTTTTCTCCTCTGGTTTCTGATTCAGATTCTGAGGAGTGTGGTATTTGACTCTCCTTGTGAGGGATTCACTTCCCCTGAGACTGTTTTCAGAATGTGCCAGTGTTTTCAGTGGGAGAACATGGAGATTTTTCAGTCCCTTAGAAAATATTATAAATTTCTGTAACTGGAATTCCTAGAACCTTCACCCATTCTTCAGTGCTGTAACATTGAACAATGTTTGTCACAGTTTGTGGTTTCCTAGACTGCCATCCTGTTGCCCCCAAGAAAGAATGTACAACGGTTTCCCATTTTTTCATGTTTTATACACTCATCCCAGACCTGACACAACAGCTATAGCTTTAGTTAATACATCTGCTGTCAAACATTGTGTTAATTCTAATCTTTCTGACAAGGATGGTAACCCTGTTGATAAGTTTAGGAGAAAAGTGCATGGTTCTGCAACTTTGATATTTAGAATTCTGAATTGTTAGGCTCATATGTTAAAGTTTATTCTAATTGTGAAAGTATGAAGATTGCTTTGGCTACAGTTAACTCTTGGGAGGAAAAGTCTGCTTTGTGTAATCTAGTTTCTTCTGTTTCTCAGGCATTGTTTGAAGTGTGTTTGACTCTGTAGATACTGACAACAGGACTATGGTCACTGTACTGTTTTGAGGTGGTTTGCTTGGTCTGTGCTCCCAGAACCTCACAGAAGATGACAAAAATGAAATTTTGAATTCTCCTTTGGATAGCGATTTAGTTTTGGGGCCCTCTACTCTAGAGATGATCAAAAACATGATGAGAGAGGGTTAAGCTGATTCAGGGAATCTTTGATTTTTCCGTCCTACTTCTCTAAATATTTGAAGAGATTTTCTGTTCCCTCATCAGAGTTTAGTAAGAAATGCAATAGACCATCTCAGCAGCTTGCTAGTAAGCAACTATTTAAAAACAATGGCAGGGAGATTCCAAAAAGAAGGCAAGGGATAGTCAAATAAAGCACAAAGACTGTTTAAGGGACCTTGCCCCCCCCCCCTTCTCTGTTTGGGAACAGATTGTTTCAGATAAATCATTTGTAAAGGTGATCCAGTTAGGATACTGTGCTGGCAGTGGGAGGAAATTCCTCCTCATCTGCCAGACCAACCCCTTCTGTTCCCTCCTGTCCTGCATCACATGCTGCCTCAGGAGGTAATAGAAAGAGTTCCTCCTTCCTTCCCAATTGAGAAAAGGATTTTATTCAAAAATGTTTTTAGTGCCAAATCAAGAGAATTCCTTAAGTTCTGGACACTTCCTTCTTGAATTAGTTTGTCATAGTATGTTACCATTCTTCCTCGTTTGAGTTTTTTAGCCACCTTAGATTTAAAAGATGCATGTCATCACACTCCTGTTTGTTCAGATTTCAGGTGTTTAAAGCTTTTTTTATGTCTGAATCACATTGTCAGTTCTCTGACGTATCCTTTGGGCTGTCCCCTGCTCCAAATTGCTTAGAGTGTAGCTCCTGCCATAGCCCATTGCAGGCTACATGGTATCCTCACTTTTCCTTATTTAGGATGACTTGCTTTACTTTGCAGGGTCTTTTTCAGTGTCAGAAATGTATCACTCTGGTAAGAGATCTCCTAGAAAGTCTGGGATTCTAAGAGAACATTCCAAAGTCTTTTTTTTTTTTTTTTTTTTATTCCATCGCACAGGGTTTTGCTTATGAGGTGCCTGCTAGACACCTCAGTTCAAAAAACTTTTCTTCCACAGGGAAAAAACAGATCCATGTTTAGCTTTATTGCAATAATTTTCCACTCAGACTTCACTCACTGCGAGGGAATGCTTCAGGATTTCGGGTATCATGGCATCCTTGATTCAGGGTTTGGGGTTGGCATAATGGTTAACGTACTTGCCTCACAGACACAAGATACAAGGTTTGATTCTCAACTCTGGGGGAAATTGGCTAGGCTTAAAATCAACAGTTAGCCTAGTACTTGCCTGTAGTAACTCTTGCAAGACTCCACATGTTAAATATAATGGTAGCTGAAGTGTCTTTGGTTTCAGCACCGCCACCCATTGTGTTTTCAAATTTAATTTCTGGGATATGGGAAAAGAGAAGTCACTTGGTGTAGACATTAGCTAACCCTGAATCCAGGTCTCCCTTCTTGCTCCAAAACAGCCAATCACAACATATGCCTTGGACTTTGCTTGGGGAGCAGTGTCAAGGAGGATGAAAGAGGTGCTATATAAGAAGGCTTCCAGAAAGCCTATGGCTTCTCCCTGGGATCTTAATTTTGTGTTAGAGAAGCTAATACTTGCATCATTTGAACCAGCTCATCAGCCATACTTTGTTCTTAACAGAAACAGTTACGTAAAGGTGATTCTGCCAATAGGGATGACTGCAATTAGGGATACAGACAGTAGGCAAGAGGGGGATTTGGAATTTATTGGAAAGTACTGGCAAAAGAACCAAGGTATTGGGAGCACAGAGAGATGGAAAGGCAATAGAGTAGGAAGAGGTCAAGAATTTATTTTGACTGCAGGTTAGAGATTGCCTTCTTTATGTCAAGGATTGATATCAAAGTTTAGGCAAAGAGAAAGAAATAGGGGGATCCTAAGTGAAAGAGCATCACTGATAGAGTTTTTAGTAGAATCGAAAACAGAAGATGCTGTTAAAAAATGAATACTTAGAACAACATACAAAATACTGCATGATAACTATAAGAATGATCCAGAGGAGGTCAGAAAAGATTAAGAAGAGAGATTGGAAAAGCAATTCCCAAAGTAATAATGAGGAGGTATATGTATGTCTCCCAAATATGCAATAAAGTCTAGAAGATTAATAATCTTTGTTTAGAAGTGTTGACATAGGTATTTCTATACACCAAGTAGACCCCAAAGAAGTTTTCTTTAGGTAGACAGCAAATGTTTGAGGTGTGATGGGGAAGAAAGAGGTAATTGGGAACATATTTTCTGGGAATATAATGTGCTTGCAGACTTTAAAGACTCCCTGCAGACTACTCTGTCAGATACTGGGTGAGCAAATTAGTGATTTTTCTGAACTGTAATACAAAATCAGAATTGCCTAGACATTGTTAGGCCTTGCTGAGTCTAATTATGGTGGCTGCCAAAAAAACAATTGCTAGAAAATGGAAATCAAAGTCTAAACCAGCTTTACTTAAAGTACTGAATATGGTAACAGAGATAAAACAACTGGAATTGGAATCTTTAGGAAAGGGTAGGAGCAAATTACATAGAGAAAAATGGGAACTGTGGGAGAAGTACATGCAGAGAAGGAATGAGGTGTAAAAGAAGTCAGGATTTGAATGAGCTATGTAATGTTTGACTGACAATGACTGGATAAATTATAACTGATGTATAATGTTTGCAGCTATAGTTGTGTTGGCATGGTTTGTAATGTGTGTTTGCAACCAAGATTGTGTTCTTGAATTTTAGTCCCTTAGTTTCTTTGCCAGTGGTTCTAAATGTAATGCAAATAACGAAGAGGAGAGAAGTCACCCCCTGCCTGGTTCCTCTGTTCAAGCAGGGATTATCAGAAAGGACCCCACCCACTTTGTTTCACCTCCAATCCCTCCTATATCCTCCTAATCAACCTTATAATTTTATCATGGAATGCAAATACTTCCATTGATCTGCACATGAAGTCCCACCTTACGCTGCCAAATGCTTTCTTTGCATCAAGACCCACCAACTCTCTCAGCTTGGAAAACACTTGAATGCTTTCAGAAAACATTTTCTCCAAGCCATTTCTCTATCAAATTGTCTGTTAGAGAAATGAGAACCAGATACAAAAATGTTTACTAGTAAAAAAGCCTTATAATATTTAATATTCTTTTTCATTTACTTGTTTTCTCTTAAAGCTTGTTACTAGATTAAGCTAATGGTCTTAACCCATTCATTCCCTTATGCAAGATTTTTCTTTTGCCCTGCTCTTTTAACCAGATGATTTTTTTTTACATTGCAGTGCCTACATTTCTTAATATTGAACAAGGAGAAAGAAAAAAAAAACAGGACCACCTGTTTACATTAGTAGCCCCATTGCACGTAAAAATAACTGAAATAATTTACTTTATAACATGCAAAAGAAAGTCATGCACCATTTAAATGTTACTATTAAGAAAAAAAAAATGTTTTACTTAGAATTTCACCCTTCTCTTCCCCTGCAGTATTTTCATGAACATTTAATGTGAAGTAGGGCATATGCTTTAGTCTCCTACAAGTTTAACAAAGTCCAACGAAGTCCAATATTTTAGATTTTCTTCTTTTGTCATGTTTCAGATATAATTATTGCTATGTAATCCCACATTTATCAGTTTCCAAGTTACTGAATATTTTGAAGTGAGCTGGGTACAGCATTTTGAATTAATCTCATGCTTGCTTCTCAACATTGCCTAAATAATGGAATAAATTTACTCCTCTTATGCCTGGTGTATAATGAGTACTCATTCTCTGCAAACACTCTACTGTCTCCCACTTTTAGTACTTTATCGTCCTGCCACAGTTTTTTTTAGAATTAACTCCTTTTGCTGGTAAGATTGCGTCTTTATTAGTAAAGGTCTAGGTTGTTTTCTCATAGCCAGGCTTGGAGCGTACACACTGTGCCCTTTCAATCAGCAATTACTGCTGTGGAACACCAGTACAGTTGCTTGTTTGTGCTTTTGTAAAATTAATAGTCTGTTCCTTTCAGCTTCTTAGGTACAGCAAGAAATCTCAGGTTTTCCCTATGTGATCTGTCCTCTAATTCTATTGCATTTTGAAACATCTCTTTTTGTGCAGTCTCATATTCAGCCAGCATTTTCCTCACTTCGAAATCTGAGTTTTGCAGTTTTATCACCTTATCTGAATGTCTGTTTAAAGCTTCTTCCATTTTTACCAGCCTTTTATTGTTTGAGTTGATATACTCCATGAGTGTTTTATTTGTTTCAATCAGGTCTGTGTGCAGTTGCATTATACTTTCCTGTAGGTTACTGGAAGTCATGTCTGGAGCTTGCACTGCTTTTTGCTGAACAGCTACAGTACATTTCACATTCTGTGTTTTTTCATGCCCTTTTGTAGCTGATTTTCCTTCAGGTCCTTTATTTCTTTTTTCCTGGCATCCATACAGTGTACTTACTCACCAGTTACTGAAATTTACGCAGAAGTGTAGGTTCACTGCTGAGTTTCTGTTTTCATATTGGGAGAGCTAGAGTTAAGCTGTTCCTCAATGTGCAGCCATGTTGGAAGACCTGAACTATTCCTTCTGTTATGCCTAAAGTGGTATCCAAGTTTACTGTAAGCCAAACTATCCATCTGTCTGATGTTCTTGGTGTTTCACTGTTGCAGTCCTCACATTTGGGTTATCTGCTTGCAGTAGCCCTCAGTCGTCCTGATTAACAAAGTATTGGGTCCTGAGTCGGTTGCTGTCTCATCTTCCATGATGTCAGGTAGTCAGGGGCATAAAGAATGCAGCCAACGCTATTACATCATCCTTTCTTGCTGTGCGGTGCCCGAAGCAGAAGCAGTTCGCAAGTGCCGGTCGGCTCCTGAAATTTTCGTTTGAGTTTCAGAACCGAAGTCTTCAACTAAGTTAAGTACCCCATTGGGGAAAAATTTTCTTGCTCTAAACCGATGTCAGTAAAAGTCAGTAATTGTGTTTCTTGTGGAAAGCAAATACCTCATAAAGATTTTCATTCGTACTGCATTCCTTGCCTAGACCCTGACCACGACGTACCTCGCTGTCGGTTTTGTGCCTTATTTAAACAAAGAACTATTCGTCTGTTTATTTACACTTCTAAATATTTTGGTACAGTTCACTTATCCAGATATGGCTTCGGTAAGCCATCCGACTACCGACATTCCAAAAAAAATGCAGAGATAAAGACAGAGGCAGACCGCATAGGTCCAAAGCTGCTGACGCCGCTTCTCCTAAGCTAGTCGCCAGTTCGCTGGTACTCAGGCACTTTCGCAGCCCCTGATACCTGCTACTTCAGATTCGTAGGCCTCCACTGAGACCCATTCGGAGTCCGGAATGCCGCGAGATGCTTCAACTGTGGAACCTGCGGATGTCTCTACCTTGGATGGGTCCGGAGCCGCTGTGCAGGCACTGGCTTCTGAGGGTGTCTTCAGGCCTACTGACTTACATATTAAACCAACGCCATCTTCTTCTTCAAGGCCTAAAACTCGATCCATGCCTAGAAAACAGACGCCCAGACCGCATGGTCAGACCTCTATGTCTAAAAACAAGTAAGTATGGCTGAAGACCTTATTACTTTAATCAGGGGAAGCCAATCTTCCCCGTGTAAGACCTAGGACTGAGTTTGCTTATGATTCTTCTGATCAGGATTCTGAAATTTCTGTTTCCTCTGATGACCAGGATTTACACTTGTCTACCTATGAGGATTCTGATGCAGGGGACTCTATTCCCTCTGCTTCCCCTCCAAAGGATTTCTCTTTTGGTGAAACCTTGCATACTCTTAGGGAGCATTTTCACTGGGAAAGCCAGGGTTACTCTGACTCTAAAAAGAGGCTTAGGGATTTCTTACTCCTGCCCCAACACAGGCCTTTAGCTATCCTCCCTGTCCTGGACATTGTTGATGATGCCTTTTCGGAATCTAGCTTGGCCCCTGACTTTACCTCCTGCTCCCAGAAAACCTGATAAGATATTACAGGGTTCCTGACTCTCACAAATTCCTTTTTAGAAATCCTACTGCGGATCCTGATACCATTTCACAGAGCCCCAAGGGCATTAAGGCTACTACTGCCAAAAATCGTACCCCCTCTGATAGAGATTCCAGGGCGCTGGCTAGATGGGGTAAGAAGGTATACACTTCTGCAACCTTTGCCATTAGGGCCTTAAACTGTCAGTTTCATATATTAAAATATCAGCAGCATATTATTGGATTGCTTAAGCAGAAAATTGTTGATTCCTGACTGTGCTGAAAATAAAAATTTACAGGATTTAATGCATTCTGCTGAACAAGTTGGAAAACATACTTTACAAATGTGGTTTTGATTCACTAGAGGCATCTTGCAGGGCTGCTGTTACTGGGTCTGTACTTAGAAGGCATGCTTGGCTTAAGGAGCAATCTTTGCCAGATCATGTTCAGGCTAAATTGCTCCCTTAAACCAAGACCGCCTGTTTGGCAACAAAGCAGTAGTAGTACTTAAAAAGATCGGGAAAAAAGCTAAATCAATGCAAACTGTGAAATATTTTCTGCAAGTACAGCCTCCCAGATTTAGTAGGCATTGGCCCTCTAAAAATTGGCCCTTTTCTGCCTCTTCCAGGCCTTCTTAGTCCAAACCCAGAACCAGCAGAACATCCTGATTTCAGTCCCAGTGTACTCACAGGGCTAAGCAGTGGGGGGCTCACACTTCAAAGCAGGGAGTGGTAAGACTTCCCCCTATGGTAAACTGTCTCAATGACTTAACTTTAAATCTTCCAAGCCCTGCACAACTGACTGTTCCCTTAGGGGGAAAGGTTGCCCGGCAGGCAAAAAATTGGGAAGTCATTACCCAGGAAAAATGGGTTTTAAATATAGTTTCCCAAGGATACAGATTCCACTTTCACTACTTACCAACCCCAAACAGTTGGCCAGACCTACCCCCAAATCAGTGGGCAGAGACTCAAAAGCAAAGTCTTGCTCTCTTAAGCATCAGGGCTATTCAGCTTGTTCCAGAAGAGGAACGGTGACAAGATTTCTACTCAAGACTTTTCCTGGTGCCCAGAAAAGACAACTCCTGGCGTTCTATACTGGACCTCTCTATCCTAAACACATTTTTGGTGATTCCAAAATTCAAGATGCTAACTCTTCACCAGCTGCTTCCTATGCTAGGCAAAGTTGCCTGGTTGGCAACACTGGATTTAAAGGAAGCTTACCTGCACATCACAATAAGGGAATCCTGCAGGAGATACCTACACTTCAAAGCAAGCTGCATGCACTATCAGTTCTCTGCACTGCCCTTTGGCTTATCTACTGCGCCCAGGGTATTCACAAAGTGCCTAGCTCCAGTCATTGCATTTTGCAGGCAAGTAAATATCCAAATATATCCATACCTGGACGATTGTCTAATTCAGGCAGAAAACCAGGACAAACTATTTGAATCATCTGGCGTTTGTACAGAAATTGTTAACTTCTCTGGGGTACACCATAAATGAAAAGAAATCACATCTTGCACCCTCCCACCAAATTGCATTCCTGGGAGCAAGCTTGAACACCACATCCCAGATGGCTTTTCTCATGCCAGAGAAACAAGTTCATTTGACTGCCTACTTCAAACTACTGGCCACAAAGACCCAGCTATCTGCAAGGAAATTACTGCAAGCCCTGGGGTTCATGGCCTCCTGCATTCTACTAATTCCATATGCAAGACTGTATATGAGGAAACTACAATGGTATCTGAAAAGCCTATGGTGTCAACATTCTCAGGATTTAGAAGCAATGATTCCTATCATTCCTTGTCTACAGATAGAGTTCCTTTGGTGGGCAGACACCTGTCACCAAAACAAGGGACTGCCATTCACTCTACCCCTTGCCGCCCAGACCCTAACAACAGGCGCATCAGACTATGCGTGGGGGGCTCACTTGGCAGGGAAGTGCATTCAGGGCAAATGGAACCTAAGTCGAATGCACCTGCACATCAATCAGAAAGAAATGTTAGCTGTACAGAATGCTCTGACGGCCTTCAAGGACCACATCCTTCCAGGGCAATTAATGGTAAAGACGGACAACACCACTGTTATGTGGTTCATAAACAAGCAGGGGGGAACCCCCTCATACCCTCTCTGCAGACTAGCCATGGCTCTGTGGAACACAGCCTTGAGCTACCAAGTGCGCCTACAGGCTCAATTCCTGCCAGGAAAGCTAAACACACTGGCAGACCTAAGCAGAAATCTCATGGACCCACACGAGTGGAAACTGGAACCAAAGATTTTCAACATGTTTAGAAACAAATGGGGGAGCCCAGATATAAACCTGTTTGCCTCCCCCAAGAACTACCAATTGGAAAAATTCTGCACAAGGGCTCCCCACAAATAAGCTTGGATGTCCAGCCCTTCACCCTGGAAAAATCTATCAGTTTATGCATTTCCCCCTTTGCTTCTCATCTCCCAAGGTACTACTAAAGATCAAACAGGGCAAACCAAGGACAATACTGATTGCACCAGACTGGCCACACCAGCACAGGTACCCCCTTTTGCACAGTGTCACTGCTGGCACCATGGCACCTGCCTCAGACCCCTGTCCTGCTGTCCCAGCAGGAGGGCCAGATTCTGCACCCACTGCTTCAAACCCTGAACCTGGCAGCCTAACTAATTACTTAATCTCTCCATTACCATCCCTCAGTAAGCAAGTGTTGGATGTCATTCTGGAGGCAAGGAGGCCTAGTACTAGAAACTCCTATGCTGAAAAATGGAAAAGATTCTGTTCCTGGAGCCAAGCTCAGGGGATGGGCACAGCAACGCCCAATTTACCTCAGATTCTTCAATACCTAACTGCACAAGGGCCTTTCCTTTTCCTCCATCAAAATTCGTGCTCTAGCCATTTCAGCTCATTACAACACAGAACCACCACTCTTCTCTCATCTACTGCTGAAGCAGTTCCTCAGAGGGGCCAAGAACTTAAGACCACCCAGGAGAGCCCCTACTCCTGCCTGGGACCTTAACTTTGTATTGGAAAAACTCACTCTACCTCCTTTTGAGCCAGCTGCAAATGCAGAGTTGAAATTCCTTTCTTGGAAAACAGCCTTCCTTTTATCCATCACTTCAGCAAGAAGGGTGTCTGAATTACAGGCCCTCATGGCAGTGGAGCCTTTCATCATTTTTCATGCAGAAAGGGTGTCCCTCGGGACCAATCCCTCCTTCATGCCCAAGGTGGTATCCAGTGTGGCCCTTAATCAGTCCATTCATTTGCCAACCTTCTTTTCTAATCCACAGAACAAAGGGGAGCGAATTCTGCACTCCTTAGATGTGCACAGACAACTTAGATTTTATTTGGACAGGACTAAACCTCTCAGGAAATCTGAACTGCTGGTTGCATTTGCTGCAGGGGCAGAGGGGAAGGCCATTTCAAAGCAAACCATTTCTAAGTGGATAGCCCATTGCATTCATTTCTGCTATAAGCACCATGGAAAACCTACCCCACAGGAGATTAGACCATGTTAAACAAGGGCTGCATCTACCTCTACAGCCTTTCTCAGAGGTGTCTCTACCAGGGACATCCTAGAAGCTGCTACCTGGAGTTCTGTACATACCTTCACCAAGCATTACTGTTTGCCACTTTTCTCTAAATCCAGAGCTGGCTTTGCCACTGCAGTCTTGCAGGGCCTTTTAGCTGGTCCTAATGCTGTCTTATTTTCTCCTCCCATCCGTAGCTTTCGGAATCTACCCAAATGTGATGACTGCAACAGTGAAACATGACGAACATAGTACAGTTGTGTACACTTACCATAAATGTAGATGTTCGAGTGTATTCACTGTTGTAGTCCTGGTTACCCTCTCTCCAACCCCCTGACTTCTATTGGCTATACCTCTATTCTTGCTTTCTATGTTTAAAGCTTTGTGGTGTATTTGCTTTTTTGTTGGAGGTGTAACCTTATATTTATATATAATTGCTTCCCATTATGGGGGCACCTGACATCTGGGGTAAGAAAAACTGATGTAATGGCATTGGCTGCATGCTTTATACCCCTGACTACCTGACGTCATGGAAGATGAAACGGCAACCGACGCAGGACCCACGACTTTGTTAATCAGGCTGACTGAGGGCTACTGCAAGCAGATAACCCAAAATGTGATGACTGCAACAGTGAATACACTCTAACATCTACATTTATGGTAAGTGTACACAGCTGTACTTTTTTTTTCCAGAACCTAAAGTTGAAAGACAGGGTACTTCATACCTTCAATGTCTACAGATAACTCAAGTACTGTCTTACCAGAGCAAAATCTTTTAGAACTTCTTATCAGTTGATGTCCTTCCATATCACAGTTTCAGTATTCTTCTCAAAAGGGATCCCCTGCTAAAGGTAGACCAGCATCTGGCCAATATACCAAAGTCTTAGGTTTTCCAGAATGTCATATGTCACACACATGCTACCATCATGGCATAGGGCATAAAGGTGACATATGGATGTACAAACCTCAGAACATCTTTGACGCCAGTCCAAACGCCATCTTCGATCATCTTTCTGAACACTCCTCCATTTGTGCTGGTTACCAAGCCATTTTCAGATAAGTACCCTGTTGGGGTTTTCTTCACATCTCATTTTTCATTTGGTTTGAGTTTACATGTCATCCAGAAGGGCAACATGTCAGTGTGGGAGACAGATTCCCCATAAGGCCTGTCTTGAGCAGTGTCTTTTTTGCTTGGATGCTTCTCACGACCATACTTAGTGCTCAGTTTATCAAGGGTTTGTCCCCAAGACCCTTCATAGTGTCTCTTCTCTTTGTCTGTCTGCCTGGAGAACCAACATCTTAAGTTGATGACACAGGGTGCTGTGGCTGAATCATTCAGTCCCAAGTGTCATCCATCTGCCAAGAAGATCCAAAAAGTTAGGTTGGATTTAGCTGCTGTACCGCCTCCCCTGGACGTCTCTCTCGAGGCTGGACAAAGCCCACAGGATCATACATTTATTCTGTTGAATCCCACTGCTCCAACTATGTTGGAGGCTGGTATGGGTCTGACTTCTCATGTCCTAGGATGCTCTGCAGATATCCATTGCTGATGTTCAGGTGGAACCATAGCTGATCATGTCTGAGGGACCAAGGGGCATTCTACCAGTTGTTGTTTGGGAGGAGATTCCCACTGTATTGAGTGTCAGCAAAGGTCCAAACCTCCTAAAAGCTTAGGGCCGACATTCCTCTAAAAAAGAAGCCGAAAACCAAGCACATCTCCCCTGCTCCCAAAGAATCCACCATGCATGATAGGAGTTTACACTGGGGTTGTTTAATGCACTGATGGCCTTGAAGCCTCCCCAGGGAAGATTTTTCCTGGTTGTCTTTGGTCATCTACTCTGCTTAAGAGGACCATGGAGAAGGACTCTTCTGATGAAGACTTAGAATAGATGGAAGAGTCTTTGACATACTTTTCTCAGATTCCTTTTCCATTGCACTTTGGTTCTGAGGAGGAAGATTCCATTAGGCCAGATTATCCCTTTGAGGATCTCTGTCAGACAATCTCTCATATGATGGAATTCTTTAATTGTGACTGTTCGCAGGTTTCTGACATCCAGAAAAGGTATTCACTCCTCCAGATTGAGTCCCCTAAGCCGTCTGCTGGTCCTCCAGTCCTAGCTGCCCTGTTACACACTTTTCAACAGTTTCTCAGGTCCTGATTCCCAATCGACAACCCCTAAAAATCTTGACAGATTTTATAAGGTGCTTGATGAATTTAAGTTTCCCTACAAATGTCCCTGTGCTGGACCCCCCCCCCCCCCCATGTTGTGTCGGTCTCTTCTGACAAACCTTTTGTAAGCTGTTGCCTTCAAATTGTTTCCTTCTGACAAGGACAGTAGAGCAATGGAATGTCTGAGCAAAAAGGTGTGTACTGCTGCTACCCTGGCCTTTTGGGCTATTAATTATCAGACTCGTATGACCAGATATGTCTTAGCTTTTCTCTGTCCTTCCTAATTCTGAGGAGAACGTTTTGGCTCTCCCTCTGGTGGACTCCTCTTCCCAAGTGGCTTGCCATTCTATTAAATGTAGTTATGATGCAGCTGATGCTATCTAGAGCTGCTGATTTTGGTTCTCTGCTGAGGTGTTACTCTTGGATTCATCTCGAGCCTTTGCCTGATGATATTAAGGCTTAATTGTTGGATGCTCCCCTTGATGATAATCTCTTTGGTTCTACAGCTGCTGAGCTTAAGTCCCTGCAAGATAAGGGCAAGGTCTTGCATGTATCGGTGTATTTTTGTTTCCTCTGTTCCTAAATTTTGGAGGAATTATCCCTCTAAGCCTGCTGTTTTTTCATAGACAGTCTCACCCTCCTCCCAAAGGTAAGAAGGGTTCTAGACGGGCTCCTCCTGCTATGTCTATTCAGACTCCTGCTACCCAGAAACCTCCTTTTCTAGATAAGCCAGGTTCTGTCTGAGAACCTCCTTCCCGTATTTCTAAGTCAGGTCCCCTTATCTTTTCATCTTTCCTTGTTGCCCTTCCCAGTTGGTTAAGGATCACTCAGGATTCTTGGGTTTTGTCCATCATCCATCAGGGATACTTCATGGTGTGGAAATCCCTTCCTCCTATTTTCCAATCTCCTCAGGAACAGCTGCCTTTCTTTCCAGATGTACTTCAGGGTCTCTTGTCTCAAGGCATTACCCAACCAGTTTGCACTCCCCAGGAGGGGAAGGAGTTTTATTCCACAATGCTTTTCATTCCCAGGAAAGAATGCTCCTGGAGGCCCATTCTGGACTTTTCTCAGCTCCAACACCTTTCTGAAAATCCCTTTCTTTCAGATGCTGTCCCTCCAGACTTTGTTTCCTGTACTACTTCCTTAGGCTTTCCTGGTCTCTCTGGATCTCAAAGATGCTTATCTTCATATCCCTATTCATCCCTGTTTCAGAAAATATTTGCATTACTCCATTTCTTCCTTGCATTTTCAGTTCCCTGCTTTGCCCTTTGGCCTCTCTACTGCCCCAAGGATTTTCACAAAATGCCTTGCTCCATGTGATTGCCTCTTGCAGGATGAGGGGGATACAAATCTTTCCTTATATGGATGACCTGCTCATCCAGGCTTCCTCCCCAGAGACCTTGCTTCAGCACCGTCACTGTGCTATATTTGCATTTTGCAAATCTTAGGGTTTACAATAAATTTCCAGAAATCCATCCTGACACCTTCTTAGAATCGTATTTTTCTTGGTTGCAGGTTCCAGACCATTCTTATGCTGGCTTCCTTGCCACCACCCAAGGCTCTTGCTCTTAATTTGTTTTTTTTCTTCAGTCCCTTCTTCCTCGAGTCTCGGGTACAACCAGGGAATTTCTAGGGGCTCTAGGAGTCATAGTTTATAATATTTATATGCTACCTCTAGCCAGACTCCATGTGAGAAAGTTACAGTGGTTCCTAAAGTCAGTCTGGCTCCAACACTGTCATGCTCTAGACTTTATAGTCCCTCTTCTTCCATGCCTCAAGTTAGAGCTTCAGTGGTAGATTCATCAGCTGTTTCTCATCCCAGGGCTTCTTTTCAGCCCCCAGTTCCCTCTTAGGAACTTTTTTCGGATGCCTTTGACATGGGTGGGGTACTTCTTTCGGCCCTTTCAAGGTGCAGGGTCTCTGGCCCATTCCTGAGAGGTCAGAGCACATCAGCATCAAGAAAATGAAAGCTGCCCTCCTGGCTCTTCAGGCCTTTCATACCCCCCTTTTCTTCCAGGTTGTCTCAAAATCTTTACAAGACCGTACCATAATGATGTGGTATATTAACAAGCAAGGGTGGACACTGTCCTCCCTTTTGTGCAGACTAGCTCATCAAGTTTGGGATCTAGACATCCAGTATCAGTTGACTCTTCCAGCTGTTTATATTCTTTCAGAGCAAAACATTGTGGCAGATTCTCTGAGCAGATCCATAACACAGGCTTGTGAATGGATGCTTCACAGAGGTGTGTTTTTGGACATGATTCACCAGTGGGGTACTCCTCAGATAGACCTTTTTGCCTCCCCACTGAACAGACAACTTCCTCTCTCTTGCAGCAAAGTCCCAAGTTCCCTGTCTTGGAAGGTGGATGCCCTCCCCTCTCTCTCTCTCTCTCTCTCTCTCTGAGGGGGATGTTTCTCTATGCCTTCCTTCCCTTTTCTCTCATACCGAGGGTCCTTCTCAAGATGCAACAGATATATGCACTAGTACTAGGCTAACTGCCCTTGTGAGCCATTTTAAGCTTAGCCAGTTAACCCATGTAAGAATCAAACCCTGCACCTTGTATCTGTATGGTAAACACCTTTACCTTTATGCCAACCTTGCAAGATAGAACATGACTCCCCCAAAATCTAGTTGGCGACTCCCTTTTGGCTCAGACAGGATGGTTTCCCTCCTCTTCTACCCCTAGCCAAGGGCAGTCACCACAGGTTACCTCTCAGGGTGGACCTACTCACACAAGACAAGTTCTCTTTCATCCATTCCCTCTTGTCCACTTTTCAACCGACACTGTGGGTGATAGGGATTTTATCCCTTTTAGGCACTTTTTTTCTGAGGACGTGCTTCTGGTTCTGCATGAGGCCAGGAAACCCACTACCAGGAAATCTCATGTGTCCAAATGGAAGAGATTTTTTGTTTGGTGCCTTGCTCAAAACCATGCTCAACCATGATCCACTTTCTGTGAAGGTTCCTCTGGTTTTGTCTTATTTGTGTGAATTGCTCCATGCTTGATTGGCATATTCTTCAGTTAAAGCTCACCTTTCAGCTATTTCTGCTTGTCTGCCTTTGTTTCCTCCTTTGGCATCTAGGTTTGAGGTCAAACAATTTCTTAAAAGTGTCCTTCATATTAGGCCTCACAGGAAAGTTATTCCTCCTTCTTGGGACCTTTAATTTTGTTCTTGAAAAATTGACTCGGGCTCCTTTTGAGCCTGCAGCTTCAGCTTCCTTGCAGCACTGTACATGAAAGACTGCTCTTTTGTCCATTAGTTCAGCTAACAGAATGTTTGAGCTTCAGGCCTTTATGGCTGTTCCTCCTTTTTAAATTTTTCATAGGGGCAGGGCGTCTTTGTACTAATCCTTCTTTATACCCAAGGTGGTTAATTAGTTGTCTTAGTCTATTAATTTGCTCACATTTTTTCCTTCTCTGTTGTCTGCTAGAGTGAAGGTTCTTCACACCTTGGATTTGCATAGACAACTCTGGTATTATTTGGATAAGACTAAGGCCATTTGTCTGAGGAACTTTTGTTTCTTTTTATTCTAGATCTCTAGGTTTGGCCATTTCTAAGCAGACAGTTTCTTAATGGATCTCTGACCATTTCTTTTGTTACTGTTTTATGGAAAAATCCTTTCTGCTTTGGTTAAGGCTTAATCTGTTAGGGATGTGGCTTCTTCAGGTGCTTTTTTCAAAGGCTTGGATACCACTTCCATCCCTGAGAGTGCTACTTGGACCACTGTGCATAGCTTTACTAAGCATTACAAATGTTATGTTTCCAGAGTAAGAGCTGACTTTGCCAGAGCTTTCTTGCATGGTTTTCTCGAGGGTTCTTCTAGGCCTTCCTTCTCCCAAGTTCCCTCTTGAGCTTTTGTACTCTCGGTTTGTGAAGAATTTTGCAGCAGTGTTATATGGAAGGGACATAGTACAGTTGTGTAAAATCTTACCACAACAATAGATGTCCTCTTCTTCACTGTTACAGTATTTGCTCCCTCCATCCTCCCCGTTTTCTCTTCTTTTTTCCTACTGAATACACGTTTCTTGTCCTGTCCTTGGACTGTGGTTTCTTCTGGGGATGTTCAGTTTTGAGGTATGTATGCCCTTACGTCACCTTTATGCCCTACATCGTGAAGGAGGAGCATACATGTGACTTATGATGTCCTGGAAAACCTAAGGCTTTGATATACTGGCTGGATGTAGGGCTATCCTTCACAGGGGATACCTTTTGTGAAGAATAATGCTACAGTGAAGAGAAGGATGTCTACTGTAATGGTAATATTTTACACAACTGTACTTTCATTTAATGTGAAAGTAAGAAGGGACAATCTGTGACTAAGCAGACTGTTTCCCAATGGTTGTCTTAGGCTGTACTTTTTTTTTATTCCCACCACAACAAAATTAGTTCAGGCAGGGTCAATACACACTATAGTATGGCCTTGAATTCATCTCTTGCTTTTTGGATTCTAGAAGTATTTTGGAAACATCAGCTTGGTGCACTATGCATACTTTTAACAAAGTGCTATAAACTGGATTCCTTTTTCAGGTCTAAGGCAGGACCATTCTTCAGGGCATCCTGGACCCTTGCCCTCCACCTTTCCAGTTCTTGCTATGGTAATCCATCATATAGCTTAGGCTACTATAGCAGTGACCAGTACGAAGAACACAGTTCAGTTGTGTAAGCAACCTTAACATGACTGTAGATGTTTGAATAATCCCTGCTGCAGTAGCTGTTCCATCCCACCATCCTCCTTATTTTTTGGTGTGTTTTTGTATGCTAGGGTGTAGACATAATTCTTTTCCTAGTAATGTCCTTTCAGGGCTTCGCCTCCTCTCAGTTGCCAGGAAAACTCTGAAGGGCTTGGCTTCAGCCTTGAAGCTTTGGAAGCTGGCCGTCTGTTCTATCTTATGCAGGATATAACCCATATAGCTTAAGCTACTGCAGCAGGGATCATACAACTGTGCCTACTTTCATTGTAAGTTGACTTGTACAGCTATACTTTGCAAGCTCCCATGGTGGAAGAGCACTATCTGATTTTCCATAGAGGCAGGGTTATTATGCAGACTAACCCCACATTCATGGCTAAGATGGTCTTAAGAGTTTACTTTGAGTCAAGCCCTCAGTCTCCCAAGATGTTCTTTGTGTTTCACTGTTGCAGTCATCACACTTGGGTTATTTTCCTGGAGGTAGCCCTCAGTTGGCCTGAATACCAGAGACTTAGTATTTCTGCGTCAGTTGCTGCTGTTCCAGGACTGACGTCAGGTAGTCAGGGGTATAAAAACAGGCAGCCAATGCCATTACATGAGTCTTTCTTGCAGAGGAGCCCGAAGCAGAAGCAGTTCTCAGGAGTGCCGGTCGGCCGCTACCCGAGTTCATTTACGAATTGAATCATCCTGAAGTCTTCTAAAGCTAAGTACCCCTTTGGGGATCCTTTTTTCTTCCTCTAACCAATGTCAGAAAAAGTTAACAATTGTCTTGCCTGTGGAAAGCAAATACCACACCGAGATTTTCATTCTTACTGCATCACCTGTTTAGGCCCAGACCATGATGTACTTCGCTGTCGGTTTTGTGCCTTCTTCAATGCCCGAACCATTCATTGTCGGACCCCTTTTTGTCGCTAAATACTTTCGTTCTCATTCTCAGTATTCTGAAATGGCTTCGGTAAGCCATCCAACTGCCAGTATTCCAAAAAAAGTAAGGATAAAGACAAAGATAGACACATGCACAGGTCCAAAGCTGCCGACGATGCTTCCTTTAAGCTAGTTGCCAGTACTCAGTGAAGCGCTTTCGCAGTCCCTGATGCCTGCTTCAGTGGATTCGCAGGCCTCTACCGAGACCCGTTCGGAGTCCGGTATGCTGTGAGACTCTTCTTCGACCATGGAACCTGCAGATGTCTCCACCTTGGATGGGTCCGGAGCCGCTGAGCAGGCACTGGCTTCTGAGGAAGTTCTTCGCACTACCGATGTTCGACTCAAACCGACGACTTCAGTTCGGACTAAAAGTGCCGAGTTTCTAAGGCCAAAGGTACACGCTACGCCTAGAAAACAGACTACCAAAACACATGCACCTGCTTCCTTGCCACAACATAAAATGCATAGAATGGCAGAAGACCTTATTATGCTGATTAGGGGAAGTCGGCCTTCCCCTGCTAAGAGAAAGAGATTAGTCCCCAGCAGGTTCAACAGACCAAGAGTCTGATGACTCTGAGGTTTCTGATTATGAAGACATGCCCTTATCTGCTTATGAGGATTCGGATGCAGAGGAAACCATGTTATTTGACTCTTCTACAGAGGATTTTTCTTTTGGTGAAACCTTACATGCTTTAAGAGAGCATTTCCATTGGGAATGCCAAGACGATCCTCAGTCCAAAAAGAGACTTAGAGAATTTCTAGACTTGCTACAACATAGGCCTTTAACAATACCCTCCCCAGTTCTGGAAGTTGTGGATTAAGTCTTTATGGAATCCAGTCTTACTCTTGATACTTTACCCCCAGTTCCTAGGAAGCCAGACAGGTACTACAAAGTACCTGACTCTCAAATACCTTTTCAAAAATCCTACTGCTGACTCAGAGATCATTTCCCAGGGGCCTAAAGGTATCAAGGCAACTACAGCTAAGAATCCCACCCCTTCGGACAGGGATTCCAGAGCTTTGGATAGATGGGGTAAGAAAGTATATACGTCTGCAACTCTCGCCATTAGGGCCTTGAATTGTCAGTTTCACACGCTGAAGTATCAGCTACATATTATGGAATTTATTGAGCAAAAAATAGCTACCTTTACAGACTCTGCAGAAAATAAAGAATTGCAGGAACCTATGCATTCTGCAAGCCAAGTCAGCAAGCAGACATTGCAGTGTGGCTTTGATGCCCTAGAAGCATCTTGCAGGGCAGCAGTCACTGGTTCTGTACTGAGAAGACATGCTTGGCTTAAGGAGCAGACCTTCCCAGACCATGTCAAATCAAAGTTATTAGAAGCTCCTTTGAACAAGGACAATCTGTTTAGCACCAAAGCAGAAGAGGTTATTAAAAAGATGGAAGAAAAGCTAAATCTATGCAGACAGTTAGAATTCTTACAAGTGCAGCCTCCTAGATTCAGTAGGCATTGCCCCACGAAACACTGGTCCTTTCCAGCCTCCTCCAGGCCATCTCAAACTAGACCCAGGGGAAACAGACCATCCAGACTACAGTCTCAGGGTATTGCAGAGATCCAAGAAATGGAGTGCCCCCACCCCCAAAGCAGGGAGTGCTAAGCCACCTTCTATGGTAAGACCTCAGAATGACTTCTCTACTCAACTCCCCACCTCTGTCCAGCCGCTTGTGCCCCTAGGAGGAAAACTTGCCCTTCATGCAAAAAACTGGATGTCCATCACCAAAGACTGATAGGTCTTCAACATTGTATCCCAGGAGGTACAAATTATACTTCCACTCACTGCCAGCCCCAAAAGGGTTCCCAGACCTTCCTCCAAACCAGTGGGCAGAGGCACAAAACCAAGTTCAATCCCTGCTCTCTATAAGGGCAATTCAACCTGTACCTGTGGAAGAGATGGGTCTAGGATTCTGTTCCAGACCTTTCCTGGTATCCAGAAAAGAGGGCACTTGGTGCCCAATCCTAGATCTTTCAACTCTCAACACCTTCGTGGTGGTACCAAAGTTCAAAATGCTCACCCTGCAGCAGCTTCTATCTATGCTAACCAAAGATGCTTGGTTAGTCACCCTAGACTTTAAAAGAGCCTATCTGCACTTTCCTGTAAGTCATGCAGGACAGGATCTATGCATTATCAGTTCTCTGCACTTCGCTTTGGCTTATCCACTGCTCACAGAGTATTCACAAAATGCCTGGCTCCAGGCATTGCTTACTGCAGACAGAGAAATATTCAAAGTTACCCATACTTGGACGACTGTCTGATTCAGGCAGTCAGGCAGGCAATGCTGTTGCAGCACCTGACATTTGTAAAGAAAACCTAACCTCCCTGGGGGGGGGGGGGGTACACCATCAACGAAAAGAAATCAAAACTAGTCCTCAATCAAAGGATTGTATTCCTGGGAGCAAGCTTGGACACAGCATCCCAGATGGCATTCCTCACTTCAGAAAACCAAGCCTATATGACAGACTATTTTACTCAAATGGCCACCAGAACCCAGCTGTCCACAAGGAAAATCCTGCAGGGTTCATGGCCTCTTGCATTCAACTAATTCCATATGCCAGACTGCATATGAGGAAACTTCAGTGGTACTTAAAAAGTCTTTGGTGCCAACAGTCTCAGGACCTGGAAACTGTCATTCCTATCATACCCTGTCTAAGGACAGAGTTTCTTTGGTGTGCAGCCGCATGCAACCACAACAAGAGACTGCCCTTTACTCAACCGCACGCCGATCCTAACCACAGATGCATCAGACTATGCCTGGGGGGCACATGCATGGCAAGTGCATTCAGGGCCACTGGAGCCCAAGTCCATTTCATCTACACATCAACCAGAAAAATTCTAGCTGTGCAGCATGCTCGGACAGCTTTCAGATCCTTACTCTCACCAGGACACCTGCTAATAAAAACAGACACCACCACAGTTGTGTGGTACATCAACAAGCAGGGGAAAGCCCACTCTGCAGGCTAGCCATGGCCCTGTGGAACACGGCCTTGGACATGCAGGTCCATCTGCAAGCTCTTTTCCTGCCAGGCAAACAAAACTCACTGGCAGAAGACTTGAGCAGAAATCTCCTAGACCCACATGAGTGGCAGTTAGAGTCCAGCACCTGCAACCTTCTGACTCAGAAATGGGGGACCCCAGAGGTGGATCTCTTTGCCTCCCCCTACAATCGCCAGCTCAGCAAATTCTGCACCATGACACCTCACAGCAGGCCCTGGAAAGTGGATGCCCTATTCTTCCAGGGGGGTAAACCTCTCAATTTATGCATTCCCCCCTCTGCCTCTTCTCAAAAATATTACTCAAGATAAGACAGGACAGACCAAGGGCAATCCTGATTGCCCCAGACTGGCCACGCCAGCACTGGTACCCACTACTGCGCAGCCTGTCACACGTGCCATCCTGGCACCTACCCCAGATCTCAACCCTTCTCACTCAGCAGGGGGGGACAGATCATGCATCCACAACTGCAAACCCTGAATCTTGCAGCCTGGCTTATTCCTTGAATTCTCCTCCAGTGACTGGCCTAAGCAAGCAAGTGTGGGATGTCATTCTTGAAGCCAGAAGACACAGTACAAGGAAATCCTATGCTAAGTGGAAAAGGTATTGTTTCTGGATTCAGTCTAAAGGAGAGGACACAGCACTGCCCTCCTTACCTCTAATCCTGGATTACCTAGCAGATCTACTCCACAGAGGCCTATCCTTCTACTCCATTAAGATCCATGCCTCTGCCATCTCGGCTCATTATAACACTGAGCCACCTCTCTTCTCTCACTCTCTCATCAAACAGTTCCTGAGAGGGGCAAAACTTAAGGTCACCAAGGAGAGCACCCACCCCTGCTTTGGGACCTTAACTTTGTACTGGAAAAACTCACGCTCCCTACCTTTGAGCCTGCAGCATCAGCGGAGTTAAAATTCCTCTCTTGGAAAACAGTCTTGCTTCTGGCCATCACTTTAGCTAGAAGAGTGTCTGAGCTACAAGCACTTATGGCTGTGGAACCCTTCATTATTTTTCATGCTGACAGGGTATCCCTCAGGACTTAACCCTTCCTTTATGCCTAAAGCGGTGTCCAGTGTGGCTCTCATCCAATCTATCCATTTGCCAACCTTCTTCCCTAATCCTCAGAATAAAGGGGAAAGGATCCTGCACTCCTTGGACGTGCACAGACAGCTCATATTTTGCCTTGACAGGACTAAGCCCTTTAGGAAATCTGACCAGTTACTAGTCAGTTTTGCAGCTGGGGCAGAGGGCAAGGCCATTTCAAAACAATTTCCAAATGGATAGCACACTGTATCCATTTCTGCTACAAACCCATGGGAAACTAACCCCTCAGGGGGTCAGAACGCATTCCACTAGGGCAATCTCTACCTCTACAGCATTCCTCAGGGGAGTCACTACTAGGGACATTCTGGAAGCTGCTACCTGGAGTTCTCTACACACCTTCACCAGGCATTACCACCTGCCTATCTTTTCCAAATCTAGGGCAGGTTTTACAACAGCAGTCCTGCAGGGCAAACTAACCAGCCCCAACTCTTCTTGACTGCCTCCACCCTTCTTCAGCTTTGGGAATCAACCCAAGTGTGATGACTGCAACAGTGAAACACGAAGAACATAGTACGGTTGTGTGCACTTACCATAAATGTAGATGTTCGAGTGTATTCACTATTGCAGTCCTGATTTTCTGCCCTCTTGTCTCTCTCTCTCTGCCTATTACTCACCGCTTACAGGGCTATTGGTATTTACTTTTTACTGGTGGTGTTTTTCCCACCATAACTTAGCTCCTTATTTGGGGGACTCCTGAGATTCGGTGCAAGAAACACTGATTTAATGGCATTGGCTGCCTGTTTTTATACCCCTGACTACCTGACGTCAGTCCTGGAGCGACATCAACCGACGCAGAAATACTAAGTCTCTGGTATTCAGGCCGACTGAGGGCTACCTGCAGGCAGATAACCCAAGTGTGATGACTGCAACAGTGAATACACTCGAACATCTATATTTATGATAAGTGTATACAAATGTACTTTTTTTTTTATCCAGAGCCAAAAAAGCAAAGGACAGATTCTGCGTATCTTCGATGTGCACAGCAACTCCTGTATTACCTTGACAGAATCAAGTCCTTCAAGAGAGCTAACCAGGTATTTATTTCCTGTACTCAGACAAAGCAGTTCATCCCATGTCTACAGGTTCAAAGGTAGGTACTAGGCTATCTGCCCGAAGGCATTTATAAGCCTAGGCAGAATGTGTTGGCTTTCGTCGCCCCCTTAGATTAGTTCCCTGTGCCTCTGTCCAGTAGAGCCATTGACGTGATCCCTGGCATAAACTTTGTTTCCCATCCACTCGTCAAGGTTTCTCTTGAAGAGGGTTAGTGAGGAGCTCTGCCTAATGTAGATTGGAATCTTGTTCCAGAGCATGGGAAGTCTCTGGGACAGGAATCTGTCCCTCCAGCACATCCTATTTATTGTTGTGGTGAGGTTTAGATCCCTGGAGCGTGTGGCTTGAGGGGATATGGTTTTCTTTAGTTGGAGCATGTCCTTCAATTCTGGGTTGGACGTGGCCTTGTATGTCAGGCAGAGATCCCCTCTGAGTAGGTGGTATGCAACCGAGTACAGCTGAAGTTTCTTCAGTCGAGCTGCATAGATGTTGCAGGTGTCTTGTAAGGTACATCCCAAATGGGGCATTGTACTCTCTGATGGGTCTGATGAGTGATGTGTAGAGGGGCCCAATGACCTCTTTCGATCTGGATGCAAACCCTTTTGTGATTAGATGGGCCACATAGAAGGATTTTCTAACCACTTTGGCAATGTGATTATCAAAGGAGAGGTTACTATCTACTTGGGTCCCCAGATCCCTTATTTATGTCTTCCATATTTAGGGGGCTACCACTTATGTGAAAGTTTGTGGGTACTTTGTTTTTTCCAAAGGGGATGACTGTGCACTTTTTGGCATTTAGCTTGAGGCCATGGTTTTGACACCATGTAGCTGTCTCAATGAGACCCTTTTGGAGGATGTCTGTCAGCCGGTGAGTTAATTATTGCCCCTAGTTTGCAGTCGTCTGCGAACTTAATCAGCCATAGTCCTCCTGTGCTTGCCTGTACCTCTGAGAAGTATATGCCGAACAGGAGGGGGTCCTAGGAATGAGCCCTGGGGAACGACACTTGTAACCGGTTTAGAGTCAGGCCTAGCTCCTGCAACTCTTACCATGTGGGTTCTGTCTGTGAGCCAGTTGGCAACCCATCTCGTGACGTAGGGGTTTATGTTCAGGCTGGTGAGCTTGTCTATAATTCCTGAGTGGGGAATGGTGTCGAAGGCCTTTGCGAGGTCTAGGTAGGCTGTGTGGACCACCTTTCCCTTGTCTATAGCTTTGGTAACTGTCTCAAAGAAGTCCACCAGGTTTAGGAGGCATGATCTGCCCTTAACAAAGCTGAACTGGGTAGGGTTCAGTGTTTGGAGGTTCCCACTGTTTCTGTTAATGAGATCCATGATGATGCACTCCATAGCTTTGCAGACCAAGCTAGTCAGGCTTATAGGGCGATAGTTCCTGCGGTCCGTTGTAGCTCCACCTTTGTGGAGAGGAATAACCGTTGCTGTGCGCCACTCTGGAGACGCTGAGTTTAAACAGTGTGTTTAGGTGAGGGGTTAATTCATCTTTGAACTCATGTAGGACGCAACCTGGGACACCGTCCAGTCCCGTTGATGCTGTGTTTTTGGCTTTGGAGAGGGCTGTTTTAACCGGAGTGTCTGTGATATCAGGGGCACTACATTCTTCTGGTATAATTATGGGCCATTTTGGGGGTGAGAGGGGTTGAAGTTTGCACTGAACCGGTCTGCCAGGATGTTGGCTATATCGGTCGGTTCAGTGTATTTTGTGCCATTCTGCACTAACTCTGAGCAGATCTGAGAATTACAACTTAGATTCTTGACATAGTTAAAGAATGCCTTATGGTTATCTTTGGAGTCCATGGCAATTTTTCTTTCGAAGCTAGCCTTGGATGATTTTATGAGGGAACATAGTTTCTTGCTGATACTGATCAGGGATGTCTTCCCTTCTTGGGATTTTACTCTATTCTGTACTAGTTTCCTCCTCCTATTGTATAGCTTGTTTATGGCAGGGGTCCACCAGACTGGTTTCCTTTTCTTGGAGGAATGAGTCTCAGTCTTAAGTAACGTGAAGTTTGCTTTTATACGGTGGTTTCTTTGACCGGGGGTGGTGGCTGAATGTGGATATCCAGAGTGATTAGTTTATGGTCAGATCTAACCAGTGAGAGGTTGACGTCCGGTGTGGAACACCGGTCGCCCATGTTGGTGATGACCAGGTCCAATATGTTGTCACCTCTGGTGGGGGGTGTTGACCAGTTGATCCAGGGCGTTTGAGTGTGTAAATTCCAAGAAATGTTGTCAAGGGAGTTTGTACTTGAGAAGTTCTCCCAGTTAATGTTTGGGTAATTGAAATCACCCAATAGCAGGGTTTTTGGTAGGACCTTTGTTTCCCAGTGTTTCCAGGAATGTGGATTAGGGGTCCTGGGACATGGTGGGTGATCTGTAGCAAGCTATAATTTGAATAGTAATTTTGCCTGTTGTTAGTTGCACTTGGATGATCTCTGAAGCATCGTGCTGTGCCACTAACCTGGAGATGTGGGTATCCTCGATGAATATGGATACTCCCCCGCCTTTTGTATTTCGGTCCTGGTTTTGTGGCCGAAATGTATGGTATGAGTTATAGTCTGGTAGTGCTGGGGGTGCTCTGTGGAGCCCTAAACCAGGTTTCTGTTACTGCACATATATTGAGTTTCTCCATACTGAGGAGTGCCTCGAGTACATGCATTTTGAGGTTGACTTCTGGCACTGAGTAGCATTACCCTCCGTTTTTTATTACTTGTGCTATTTACGGCGGTGGGTTTGTCTTTTTAGCCTTGCCTAAAAAAGGCACTATGGGGGTGGCAAGAGCCTTGGCCAGTATTCAAAAGCCTAAGGGTGACAGTTGCAAGCCATCTCTAGCGAAGCAGCGTGGCTTGTCAAGCATGTCATCCCAGGCTAACAGACATTGGATCCCCTTTGAATGACACCAGAAGCTTAGCCAGTTGTTGAAATTGATAATTTTTTCTCTATACTGTGGTATCATTCTTGGTGAAGGCTGGATGCTACTTGGGGTCAGGGTCATACCGGCCTGGGCTATGTGATCAGAGAGCTCATCCATGTCTCTTTTCATGTAGTCCAGGGAGGTACGGCTCAGGTCATTCACACCAACATGGACAATGACAGAGTCATATTTGTACTTGTTCTGAAGTGACCTGAGTGCCTGTTATGTGGCGGATCCTGGCACCCGACAGGCAGCTAACAGTAACCATCTCCTTGTTCAGCCTAGTGAGTGGGGCATCAGTGTGCCTGACTATAGAGTCACCTATTACTAGTGTGTTGGGTATGTTATTTTGCCTTAAGGGCTGTGATTGCATGGCACACTGGTTTTGTGAGGTATGTGATGTTCTTCATCTCACATTGCTGCAGTCATAACCTGTGGGTAGTCCGCTGTCCTCGGTCGGCCCGAATACCAAAGTGTTAGGCTGGCGTCGGTCATGGTCGCCCAGATCTGACGTCAGTACGCCGTGGTACTAAAGCGCATGACCGACGCCATATCCTCAGTCTTTCTTGCCCCAGATGTCAGAAGGCCTTAAAAAGAAAGGCCATAGCCAAAAATAGAAAAATACCCAATCACCAAAATAGCAACAATAGATACACCACAAACCACACAGCCACCCCAAACTACAGAGGGAAGGAGGGAGGGTAAATTAGACTGCAGCAATGTGGATCTTGAACATCTACATTTATGGTAGGTACAAAACTGTACTATGTTCTTCATCTCACATTGCTGCAGTCATAACCTGTGGGTAGAATCCCAAAGCAAAGGTAAAGGGAGGTTGGTAAAATCAGATAGCATTAGGAGCTGCTAACATGCCCTGTAAAACTGCAGTGGCAAACCCAGCCCTAGATTTGGAATAAAGAGGAAGATGGTAATGTTTAGAAAAAGTGTGCACTGAACTCCAGGTAGCTGCCTCCAAAATATCCTTAGTAGCTACTCCCCTTAAAAAGCAGTAGAAGTGGCAGTAGCCCTAGTGGAATGAGGTCTGATTCCAGCCGGAACCTCCTTACCATGATGAGAATAACAGAAAGCAATGCAATGCCCAATCCACTTAGAAATAGTTTGTTTTGAAACAGGTTTTCCTTGAGACCCCAAGGCAAAAGAAATGAATAACTGTTGGGACTGCCTGAACCCTTTAGTTCTGCTCAAATAATAACGTAACTGCCTGTGAATGTCCAAAGAATGCAAAATTTTCTCCCCCTTATTCCCTTTAGGTTAACTTTTACCTCTTTTAATTTTATTTTTAGTGTTTCCTCCCCTCGGTGGTTGTAGTGTGTGTGTGTGTGTGTGTGTGTGTGTGTGTGTGTGTGTGTGTGTGTGTGTGTGTGGTGTTCGTGTTTTGGGGCCTGGTGTGCGTGTGTAGTCCTTTCCTTGAGAGAAAATGTCAGAGGCCCCAAAGCCCATTTTTTCTAAGTGCACCGAGTGTGGCCATAAGCTTTCACCGGCGGATGGCCACACTCGGTGTGTTCGGTGTCTTGGGGTTGAACACCTGTCCTCAGGATGCACGATTTGTGCAGGATTCAACCCCAGGGCACTGAAAGAGCGGAGGTCGAAGCTGGTCCTGGCTGGACTTTTGCCCCCAGAGTCTGCTTCGGCCTCCGCTACTCCCGTGGCACCTCCCCAGCCTGTGGTGGTAGCCACTCCTGCCCCCCTTCCTCCAGCCGGAATTCAAACTCCCACTAAAGCACCGGAGGATAGGGAGGCCAGGAGGGAGAAACTGAGGGAGAAGCACCACAAGCGGCGGGCTGAGGCCTCCGCTTCACCCCCCCCCCCCCAGCTAAGCGGGCTTCTCCCTCCACGGCTTCCAGGTCTCCTCCTCCTCGACTCCGATTACCTTGTTTCTCCCCGGGACCAGAGGAGGAGACCTGATCTCCGTCGAGGTCATCAAGGCGGCACTCCAGGCCTGCCTCGGTGGCCTCGTCGAGATCCACCTACAGCCTGTCTGACGCAGACTTGGACCGGATGATGAGAAGGTTCATCCAGGCCCAGCTGCAGATGGGAGTGCTCCTGCCTCCTCCCCCTTCGGGGGGGACCTCGACGCCCTTTTTTGCTCCGATAGCTCCTTCTCCGACCCGCTCCTCGGGTTCGGAGCGCTTGGAGCCGGGCAGCGTTGGAGCCGGGGGTGGGTCGGCGCTGACAGTACTGGGTACTTCGGATCCGACCCTGCCCTCGAGTCTGTCGGTTCCATCGTCGGATCCGACCTCTCGGAGCCGTGGCCCGAGCTTCGTATCCGAGGGATTCAGTGTGCCTTCGGCTCTGTCCAGGTCGGAGCACACTGGTACCTCGGATCTGATGGTCTCGGCGCCGGTTCCGATCCCTTCATTGGATCCGAGTGGGAGTCGGCTCTCGGAGCCCAGGGAGAGCGGCTCCCCCTCGGCCTTCGATGTAATGGAGAGGGCTCTGTCGAGAGCATCCAGACCCCCGGCCCTTGTCTCTGCTCCGCCCTGCACTCCCTCTCTGCTGTGCCAGGCTTCCATCACCCGGCGACAGGGACAGCCTGCTTCAATGTCCCAGGTTGTTCCTTTGGAACAGGACATTTCTGGCGAGACCTCCTCGGACAACCCCCCGAGGAAGTGCCTTGCAAGCACAAGTGTAAGAGGTGGCACGTGGACTCCCCCGAGTCCTTAACAGAGTACACTGACTTGGATGAAGGGGAAGGCTCCTCAAGATCCCCCCCCCCCCCCGAGGATGTCTCCTTTGGAGACATTATGGAAATGCTTAGGCTCAGGGGGGGAGGTGGTCTGCCCCCAAGGCTTCCTCTGATGAGTCCGTGTTCCTGGAGGCATTCGAAGCAGGCCCGTCTACCTCTTGGGTGTCCCCTCCGGCCGACCCCCTGGTGGACCATGTGATCACTAGGGCGTGGAAGGAGCCGGACACTGTGGAGCCTATTCCCAAGCGCCCGGACAGGATCTTGAGCCCCCCCCCGCAGACCGTCCCCACTGGAGCAAGGGTCCCCCTGTAGATGCCATGTTGATGGCGGCAGCCACTAAGAGGGAACTAGTTCAGGAGAGTCCCTCGGTCCATCCTCCGAGCAAGGAGTCTCGATTGATGGATCGCCTTGGGAAGCGGGTATTCAGTTCAGCGACCTTCTCAGTAAGGTCTCTGAACTACATGGCACATGTCATCAGGATGCAGCGCGATCTTATCAAAGAATACACTGCTTCCCCCCTGGAGTCCATGTCGGCGGAGGACAAGCAGTTGTACTCCACTCGTATGGCCACTCTGAGATCTGTTTCCAATACCTCTATGCGGCTTCTGTCTCATGCTACTGAGGGAGCCGCTAGAGCCAGCGGTGCGGGCCTAGTGATGAGGCGCCAGGCCTGGTTCCGACATTGTGACTTCGCGGAGCCCTTTAAGGCGTCCTTTGCGAATGCCCCCTTTGATGGTTCTGCCTTGTTTGGCAAAACCGTTCGCGAGACACTTGTCCAGAGCGAGAAGGACGGGAAGATGCTGTCTGCCGTCGGAGTCCGCTTCTCTGCTCCCCAGAGGTCCTTTTCCAAGAACCAAAAGGGACAGAAGAAGATGTGGTTCTGGAAATCGCAGCATTCCCAACCTGCTCCGGACAACCAGTCCTTCCGTGGCAGAGGAGGACAGGGAGGACGCCACCCTAGAGGCAGAGGGGCACTGAGAAATTTTGGGTCCAGAGAATCCTTCTCTGATCGGCCCACGCAACAACCCTGAAGGGTTGCCCGACTGCTCCACTCTGGAAGCAGTCGGGGGGCATTTCTCAAGGCACCTGGTGGCATGGGAGTCCATTACGTCAGACCGCTGGGTGCTTCGGATTATATCCAGAGGTTACAAAATCCCTATGCTTCATGTCCCCAGACTCGAGAACCTCCCCGATGTACCACCTGATCAGAGGGAGGCTGCAGCCGCGGAAATCCGGCAGCTGCTCGAAAAAGGGCCATCCAACCCGTCCCCCCAGACCAGCTCGGATTAGGGTTTTACTCCAGGTTCTTTCTGGTGCCAAAAAAGACGGGGGACCCGAGACCAATCCTAGACCTCTCCCTTTTGAACCTGGCGGTAACCAAGGAGAAATTCAGAATGGTCACTCTTCAATCCATTCTCCCCCTGTTACGGGAGAACGACTGGATGTGCTCTATAGGATGCGTACTACCACATCTTAATGGACAGGCGATCCAGGAGGTTTCTCCGCTTCCGGCTGGGAGCCAGCCACGATCAATTCAGGGTCCTTCCCTTTGGCCTCACCACAACCCCCAGGGTGTTCACCAAAGTTTTAGCAGTTGAAACTCAAACGAAATATCCAAACAAAATCACCTTGTAGCCGATGTCCTCCAACCTCAGAAACACAGTTTATTGTCACAACACAAAAACAACAAAAGGTTAAGCGCTTTCGTCAGTTGACTTCATCAGAACAATTGATCTATGATAAAACACACTCTTAAATATCTGCCAATACCTCCAATTGAAACCAATTAACCAATCATCATAGCAGAACAGTTCTTAAAGAAAAAATGAGTAAAAAATGTAAAAATAGGTTATTAACCTCACATATAAAGATAACACAATAAATATAACAACAAACTGTAAAAATATAGTATAATAAAAAAACTAATATGTAATCTGAGCTTAAATTTAGAGCTTATAAACTGTGAGAGGCAATATGTCTTTTGATATGGGTTCTATTACATATTAGTTTTTTTATTGTACTATATTTTTACAGTTTATTATATTTATTGTGTTATCTTTATATGTGAGGTTAACCTATTTTTACATTTTTTACTCATTTTTTTCTTTAGGAACTGTTCTGCTATGACGATTGGTTAATTGGTTTTAATTGGAGGTATTGGCAGATATTTAAGAGTGTGTTTTATCATAGATCATTGTTCTGATGAAGTCAACTGACGAAAGCGCTTAACCTTTTGTTGTTTTTGTGTTGTGACAATAAACTGTGTTTCTGAGGTTGGAGGACATCGGCTACGAGGTGATTTTGTTTGAAAGTTTTAGCAGTGTTAGCGGCCCACCTGAGACTCCAGGGAATGCAGGTCTTCCCGTACCTGGATAACTGGCTCCTGACCGCCCCAACAAGGCATCTACTCTGCTCAGCCAGAGATTTTTTTCTTCGCCTAGCCCCTCAGTTAGGCGTCACGATCAATATGGACAAGTCCTCCCTTGCTCCAACACAAGTAACGTCATAGGGGCCAGGTTAGATACGAGGAGTCTTCGTGCCTACCTCACTTCGGAACGACTACAGAACCTCAGTCTTCATGTGCAGGCCATCCTCCAATCAGATGCGCCTCCCGTGGAATTGGTCCTGAGGGCACTGGGCTCTATGGCAGTGGCAATTACTCTCCTCCCGTACGCTCGCCTAAACATGAGGGTATTACAGTGGACCCTTCAAGTACAGTGGTCCTTCCAGCTTCTCCCTCTCCACCACCCTGTCTCTATCAGCAAAGCTTGCAGGAGGGCCCTGTTATGGTGGCTGCATTCCCCAGACCTCCATACAGGTCGGCCCTTCTGCACCCCACCTCCCCTAGTCACAGTGACCACGGACGCTTCTCGCCTCGGGTGGGGGGGGCATTGCTCAGGCAGAACAGTCCAAGGCACATGGAACGACTCAGAGACCTCCCTGCATATCACTGTTGTGGAGATGAGGGCGGTGCTGTTAGCATTGCAAGCACTTCACAACCTTCTTCCCATCGGAACCATTGCGATACAGACGGACAACATGTCAGTTGTCTGGTATATCAACAAACAGGGGGGAACCAGGTCTTATCCTCTATGCCGAGAGGCCATGAGAGTGTGGGAATGGGCGATCTCCACCAACCGCTTTCTAATCACAATGCACATTCCGGGGCGGTCCAACATCCTGGCAGACAAACTCAGCCGCACTATTCTTTCCCCTTACGAGTGGTCTCTCAACTCCCGTGTAGCGAAGCAGATTTTTGCAAAATGGGGGCAACCCTGCTGCGATCTTTTTGCCTCTCCCTCAAATACGAAATGCGACAACTGCTTCGCCCTGATTCCCCCAACAGGGGAAGCCCCGAGAGACGCTGTAATGCGTGCTTGGCCGCCCGGTCTACTTTATGCCTATCCTCCTCTACCCTGATGCTAAAGATGTTACAGAAAGCCTCTCGGTTGGGGAGCAAGATGATCCTCATTGCCCCATTCTGGCCTCGACAAACTTGGTTCCCTTACCTGTGGTCTCACTTGGTGAATCCTCCCTGGATTCTAGATCCCAGTCTGGATCTGATCTCCCACCCATCAGGCTTACCGACCCCGAATCTGGACAGCCTGAAGCTAACAGCTTGGCTGCTCCAGTTCCACTCTTAATTAGGACTCCCGGTATCTCCTCTTCAGTCAAAGCCTTCTTGGTGGCAGCGCATAAACCTTCCACCAGGAAGGTTTACCGCAGTAAATGGAAGCGCTTTTCCGTTTGGGCGGAGCATCATAATGTGGACCCCTTCACTGCTCTGCTAACGTCAGTTTTGGACTTCCTTACAGGGCTTTTTCAACAAGGGGCTAGCTGTTCGACAGTCAAGGTACAATTGGCAGCCATCTCCCATTAACCATGTAGGACACGAGACTGGTCCCTTGATGTCAGCTAAACTATGTAAAACCTTCCTCAAGGGTACCTTTTTGCTTAGGCCCCCGATCAGAGAAGCCATACCCCCTTGGGATATATCGCTAGTTCTTCAGGCCTTGACTGCTTCCCCCTTTGAACCAGCTGCTTCTGCTGATCTTAAATACCTGTCTTGGAAAACAGCTTTCCTAGTAGCCATCACCTCTGCGAAAAGAGTTTCAGAACTTCAAGCTCTTTCCGTAAAACCCCCTTATTTGGTTTTTCATCAGGATAGAGTGTACGTCAGGACCAATCCATCCTTCCTACCTAAGGTGGCCTCAGAAACCAATATCAATCAGTCCATCAATCTTCCTGTTTTCTTCCCTAATTACCATAATAAAGGAGAATACAAGCTGCACTCGTTAGATGTGCACAGGCAGCTGCGTTTCTATATTCATAGGACTGCTGGTCACAGACAATCTGATCAGCTGTTCATCTCCTTTTCTAAATTAAATTTAGGTAAAGCTGTTTCGAAGGTCACCTTATCACACTGGATTTCCTAATGTATCCGTCTGGCTTATGAGGCTTCTGGGAGGCCCGCACCTCAAAGGGTCCGTGCTTACTCCACTCGTTCCATATCTGCTTCTACTGCATTGAGATCTAGAGTCCCTTTGGATGATATTTGCTCGGCAGCCACTTGGGCCTCATCTCATACCTTTATTCACCACTACAAGCTGGACGTCACCTCCAGAGGTAGAGCATCCTTTGGCTCCGCAGTGCTCCGGAACATCCTTCCATGATTGGCTGCCCATGATTCAGGTAGCTGGGGACACTGTCCCACAGGTTGCTGACAAATGAAGTCCCTACTTCAGATTTAGAAGTTATGTACTCACCATAACGTTCCATCTGAGTAGGTGTCTTCATTTGTCTGCAACCATCCCCCCCTCCTTCCCCCTGGCCTTCAGAAGAATTAGATCATAGTATTATTCCTGCCTTTTCCTTTTTGGGATACCTTTTCAGGTATATAGGAGGGCAAACTTGATCTGAGGTCAATTGGGTTGGCAGGGGATTATGGGTGAGGGGAGGAGCTAGGAGCACGGATCCATAGCTGTATAAATAATTGCCGGCTCGGATCCGATATCGGATCCAAGACCCACAGGTTGCAGACAAATGAAGACACCTACTCAGATGGAAAGTTATGGTGAGTGCATAACTTCTAATTCTCTTCCCTAATCATACATTGAATCTGTCCTTGAGTAAATTTTCTGCACTTGTTCTTGCACTGGAAGGCCTGTAGAAGGTGACGGTGTACCAACATTCTCTATTTGTTCCAATCATCTTTATTACTAGGGAGATTTATCCATGGTTCTTAACTCTTCTCTCGCTCTTCTTGGCACTGTGCCTGTTCCATTTGGTCCTCTGTCATTTTCTTCTGTCACTTATCCTTTTAGTATCCCTTATGTGTAATGCCACCCCTTCACTGTCCATGCCTGTCTTGTATTTTGTTAATGCCCAGTACTGTGGTACCACCATGCCATATTCTGTCTTAATAGCCAATATCTCTATTATCATTCCGGTGTTTCCATCTGTTCATTTTTCCATTCCTGTTTTACTATTGCTCTGATCTCCAAACTTCTGATCTCACCTAGGCCCCTTTCTTTTCCTCTCTCATGTCATTTCTTTGCTGAATTCCCTCAGTCTGTCTTTATATGCTCTCTTACTGCTGTCTCATCAGTGTCACTTTTCCCTTCCTCCTTCACTTGATTGGTATGAATTTCTGTAGTCATCCAGGGCACCAACCAGTATTTACAAACGCTGACTGGACATCTGTCCATTCAACCACAACCCTTTTTTACAGTTTTTGCACATGAGGTCGGGGTATCACGTCAACACTGACAATCCTCTAGAGACAAAGTTCACACAGCTGGATGGATAGCCCTTCCACAGTTCTTCCATACTGCACACTTGCACCTATGACCAGTTTAGTGTGTCAGATCCACCTCCTGCATGTTTTTGGAATGAGTGAAGAAACGAGAGCGATAGAGAAAACCCATACAAACACAGAGGACATGCAGATGCCACATGGAAGGCACCTAGGCTGGGAATCGAACCTAGGAACCTGTTGCTGTGAGTTGACAACTCTACCCACTGTGCCTCTATATCTCCATGTTAATGATGAAAGATTCCATAAAAAACTGTTTATTCTTAGATATAATTGCATAAAACACCGGTTAAAAATTTGTTGGGGAGAACACCTACACTCACAGATAGACTAATGAAAAAATATTCAGCTTTTAAACTCTGAAAACTCCATTCACACTTTTTTTTAATAAATGTTACCAAAGATACACAAATCTTTATATAATTCTTCTGTGATGAAAGAGTGGCAGATGTATTAATCTACCCTTTCCAAGATTAAGGAATACGCTTCCTGTACAAGACAGAATAAGAACTTAATTAAACGTTTGATATATGTACATGTATATGCACAGACTTTGTGTATGTGATAAAGGACGTTGAAAACATCAGCAATAGGGTTATGGAAGGCAAGCTTCCTAACCACCAGTAGGTCATAAAATTTGAAAGCTGAACCCCTGAATCTGTCCTTTCTTGAGAACTGGTAATGTACATGATAGGCAGTTTGACAGAGGATGTATGTGCATGTAGATGTAAAACTTAGACCTCAGACTACAGAGGCTAGAGTTCGTATAAGTCCTGTGCAGCCTTCAGTGCAAGGTCCTTCCAGACCAGAAGGGACAAACTCATTTTAAATGGGCGCCTTCCTATACAGATAAGGGCTACCCCCTCACCATCCTTAAAAGAAGAACAAGTTTGAAGTGCTAAGACAGAGGACAAAGATAAGAAAGAAAAGGAGCAGGTCTGTCTGAATCTTCAAAGAAAAGGTCTTTGGAGGCAACAACCCCTGTTGGCCCTGACCCCAAAGTGCCCAGAAGGTCAGCTCCATGGCCTTATCACCTTCTTCAACCAAGGGTCAGATGAACTCCAGTCTCCAGTACTTTGAGAGATGGTACTCTTGACTGTCATCAGTAGCATTATCCAGTTGATCATCAAGAAGCTTCACAGAATTTGACATCGGCAGGATGAGGAAATTCCTGAGAACACATATACATCTTTGGGTTATACTAGCACCATTCCCTGGGAAAGTACCAAATGCTGGCCAACTTACCCCTGCTTTACAAGAATCTGCACTGACTCAACTTTTAGGTTTGGTTTTAATGGAACCATTTGGAACTGTAGCACCTTTTTTGGTGCCAGAGCTTCATGCATCTTCAACACCTGTTGTCTCCCAATCTGTCTTTCTAATGCAATTGCATCGGATTGAGATGAGACTCTGAGTCAAAATTTTGGAGCCAAGTTCGAGAGGGTGAGTTGACGTGGAGATTCTTGGAGCTGTCTCTTCCTGTTGGGGCTTTCTCTCTGGACAGCTTGGATCCGAGATCGGTTTGTGGCTGGGGCTCATTGGTGCTAAGGCTCCCTTCTTCAGAATGGAGGGGAGTCATTGGGTCTAGTAGCAGTTTCAGATTTTGAAAGGGTTTTGGTGAATACCAAAGGATGGTAGCTTCAGCCAGTTCAATTACACCCAAATCCTATCAACAGTCTGAATATTTGCCTCTTCATTCTTTCATACAGGGACAGCCAGCACCAAGGGTTTCTCAGGAAGTTTGCTTTGCTTTAGCTGTCTGTCAGATTCTGACTCTTCTGCTGCACTCCCCAGAAGGTATCCCTAGAAAATGGATGTGCAGATTGAAGCAACTAGACTCTTCACCAGAATCCTTCTCTGAAGATACTGACTTGGAGGAAGGAAGAGGGTTCCCCTCACTCCATCTCCGAAGAGGTCTCATTCGCTGACATTCAAGAGTTAATGTAGCAGAGAAGGGATTGGATATCCCAAAACATTTCTCTGGATGAGTCATTATTCTTGGACACCTTTGGTTCCAGAACAACATTGTCCTGGATGGTACCCCCAGTTGACCCATTTATCAACCTCATGGCTCAAGGGGCATGGAAGAACCCTGATGTGGTGGAGCCCATACCTAAGAAAGCTGACAGACAGGATGCACTGGAGTAATGGTCTATCTGTGGATGCTGTGGTGTAGGCATCATGCCGCTAAGAGCTATTGGAAGAAAGGTCATCTCTTCATCCCCCTAACGGAAAATCTAGAGTGATGGACAGATTTGAGAAGCAGGCCTATGTGTTAATGACTTTCACCCTTGGATCGCTGAACTACCTAGTCCATTTAACAGGGTTCCATAGAGACTTGACTAAAGAGATAAGTCACTCTCAGGGGTGCTGCTTACGGGTGGTCAAAAAACAGTGGATTGCCAGCTTTCCACCTTTCAGTCCTCTTCAAATGTGGCCACATCTTCCCTCTCTAACTCAGAGGACAGTATGACCAAAACAGCAGACACTGGCATTACCATTTATTGCCGAGCCTGGATGCAATTTTGTGGGTTTGCGGAAGGCTTTAAGTCGTTCTTTATTACAGTCCCTTATGATGGTTCCAACTTGTTTGGACCAAATGTCAAGGGTGCACTCACCAGAAGCCAGCAAGTGGTAGGACTCTCTATGCAGAGGGAGTATGCTTCTCCACCCTGCAAAGAACTTTCTTTAGGGACCAGCGACTGGGGAAGATATGGTTTTGCAAACCTCATTGTTCATTCTATGACTCCCAAGGTGACAGACCTCCCTGTGGCAGAGGTGGAAGCAATTTAAATGGATGACCCCCAAGAGCTGCAGCAGACTGTGCAACTGAGGCTTTTGTGACCCATTCTCTGAGAGAGTCTTTCAGTGCTGCTAAACGGTTGCCCAACTGCTGCACTCAGGATACATTTGTGGGAAGGCATCTCTCTCTCTATCCTCAAGCCTGGCACATAGATTCATGGGTGCCAAGAATAATATCCACAAGCTTTTTAATTCCCTTTTCCTTCCCACCCCAGAAAAAGAAGAAAGTCCCAGGTGTTCCACCCCATGTGTATGACTTGGCAGCCATAGAAATCTCAAAGCTGCTGGAAAGAGAGTAATCCAGCCAGTTCCCACCAACCATTTATAATCCATAGGACTATTCCATGTTCTTTTTATTAGCAAAGACGACAAGGGACTTCAAACCCATTTTGGATGTCGGTCACCTAAATCAATTCATAATGCAGACAAAATTCGGGATGGTTACGTCAGTCTGTTTTGCCTCTCGGACGAAGGACGATTGGATGTGCTGTATTGATCTCAAGGATGCCTGCTATCATATCAGAATAGTGAAGCACTCCAGGAGATTTCTCCACTTCTGGCTGGGAGTCAGCCATTTCCAATTCTGAGCCTTACCATTCGATCTCACCACAGTCCCCAGGTTGGTCACCAAGATCATGTCAGTAGCCGCATATCTATGCCTATTGGTGATCCATGTCTTCCCATATCTCAGTGACCGGCTCCTCACTGCCTCTACCAAGCATCACCTCATCTCACACAGGAATCGGGTACTCCAGCTGCTTCTGAGATGAGAAATTTCCAGAAACCTGCCAAAATATCAGCTGACTGCAGCACGAGAATAGAATTCATAGGATGCCACCTAAACACCAAACTTCAAATAGTCATCCTTTTCCATTCAAGGGTCCAGTGTCTTCGTTTAGCTGCTCTTCAAGCTGTACATCACCCAGTACCACCAGCAAGATTAATCCTATGTCTCTTGGCATCCATAGTTTTGAAGATTCCATTTGCCAGATATTTCATGAGTGTGCTGCAGTGGACCTTAGCAGTACAGTAGTCTCAATCCACACACCCTTTGCATTCAATAATCTTGATTACACAAGTCTGCAAAAAACACAGCTTGGTGGGTCATGACCAAGGGATGCTGTTTCCAGACAGATTTGCCTGTTGCAACAGTGACCACAGACGTATCTTCTCTTGGATGGGTGGGGGGCATTTCGAAGGGAAGATGGTCCAAGATTCATGGTTGACAACAGAGGCCAGTTTTCACATTGGTGTCTTGGAGCTGATAGCAGTCCTCCTAACATTGCAGGCATTTCAGGACTTCCTCCCCAAGGGTTTGATATCCATTCATACTGACAACATTACTGTTGTTTGATACATCAACAAGCAGGGTGGAACCCAAGTGTATCCTCTGTCATGAAGCCATGAGGGTTTGGCAATGGGTAATATCTTAACACTTTCTGATAGCAATGGATATCTTTGGGTCCTCCAATGTACTTGCGGGCAAATTGTGCAGGGGGGCAGTGCTGATGCCTCATGAGAGGTCCCTTAATTTTGCAGTGAAACACAGTTTTCAGTTGCTGGGGTCAACCTTGCTTTGACTTGTTTGCCTCCTATCTAAATAACAAATGCAATAGGTATTTTGCCCTGATTCCTCCACAGGGAGTGCCACAGAGGGATGCTGTGGTCCACAGTTGGCCCACTAGTCTCCTGTATGTCTTTCCTCTTCTACTACTAATGAAAAAAATTCATACAGAAAACAAGGCAGTGCAAGGCCAGGGTCTTCATTTGCTCCCTTTTGTCCCCGGCAGACGCAGTTCCCATACGTATGGCCACTTGTAGTACATCTTCCCTGGATGTTGGCTCATTATCCAGGTCTAATAACGCGCCCATTTGGATTGCTTCCACTGAATCAGAAGTCCATGAAATTAACTGCATGGTTCGTCCAGTTTTAACTATAGCCAGAGGTGCCAGGCTTCCTCCAGCAGTAGCCAGTATTCTTTCTGTGTAACAGAAACCTTCAACTAGGAAAATTTGCTATAGTAAATGGAAGAGATTGTCAATCTGGGCTTTCTCCAAAGGTATGGATCCCTTTTCTGCACCAGTTTCTTCCAGACTTGAATTTTTGTTTGATCTCTTTGACAAAGGCTCCAGTTTTGCAACTGTTAAGGTACAGTTGACTACAATTCCCAATTCTCATGTTGGACATATGTCTTTAGCATCTCTAAAACTCTCAAAAATCTTTCTCAAAGGTGCCTTTCTTCTGAGACTTCCTATTAGGGACCCAGCACTTCCTTGGGACATAACTATTGTATTACAAGCTTTAACACAGGCTCCTTTTGAACCTGCTTCCACTGCAGAATTATGTCTTGCATGGAAAACAATTTTCCTTGTCACAATAACAGCCAGATGGATCTCAGAACTACGAGCCCTCTCCTTGAGGCCTTATCTAGTTTTACACAAAGATAGTTTCCCTGAGAACTAATGCATCCTTTAGTCCTAAGGTGGCATCCAAAACTAATTTAAACCAATAAATAAACCTTCCTGGCTTCTTTCCAAAGTACTTAAAGGAGAATGCTTACCATATGTTAGATGTTCATAGATGACTCAGATTCTATATTCACTGGACAGTCTGAATCGAAGTTCAGAAAGGCAGTTTCCAAAATAACTTTATCCAGGTGGCTCTCAGATTGCAGTGTGTGTGTGTGTGTGTGTGTGTGTGTGTGTGTGTGTGTGTATTGGGAAAGTCCACTGGGTCAGAAACCCATTTTAAGTGGAGGCCCGGGGAGAGAAACTCTGACAGTAGTACAGATTTTATAATACTATTTACAATAATAAAAGAGAAAAAAATGTTATACAGCCTTAGTAAGGTAAAGTATTTAAGCAATTGGATTTAGTCTGGTTTTTTTTTTTTTTTTTAACAAACATACAGGTTACATGCAGCAACTAATAGCAGTGCATTCTGTTCTGCTTTCTAGTAGAAGGAAGAAATAAAGGTTGTGCCACTGTAGTAGAGAAATCTAATCGCAAATGCAGTCTGTTCTGTATTCTAGTAGAAGAGAGGAGTAAAGGTTGAGCCACTGTAGTAGGGAATCAAGACAGTGAGGAGGATTCTGGTTAGAATGTATAGAATAAGATTAAAAAAAACAAAACATTAGATTATCCCATAATGTCAGGTTATGCAGCAGGGTCCTAGGATTAGATCTGTAGCAGTCTTTGGGTTTAGACATTCTTTGGGTTTAGACATAGGGGCAAGTTTGGTTTTTCAAAAAGTGACTTTGTAGGGTATGTTTGAATGTTTTTATAGAATCTGGTAGTGTAATAGAGGTGGGTAGGTCATTCCATAGTTTGGTTATGGAGTATGACTATAAGCTTTGACCCGCTCTCTTGTTGGGTTTGGACACACGTAAAAGTAGTTTATTACAGGACCGAAGATTTCTGGAGAGGATGTAGTTTTGTATATTTGAGATGATAGAGCAGCTTCATAGATTATATATTAGTTTATGAGCAATAGTGAGTTGTCTGTATTGAAGGCAATAGGGGATCTTGAGCCACTTCAACATATTGATGGCTTGGCAGTGGTGTATGCGATTAGATAGGCTACAGGCAGATTTAGCAATCTTATAACAGCATGATTGTAGTTTATTGCTGAGGGATGTGTGAAGGTTTGTAAATGTGAGGGAACCATAGGGGAGGGATGGGAGTAGGAGACTGCTTGCCAGTTTTGTTCTTGTGTGAATATCGAAGTAAAATTTATGTCTATAGAGTTTGCCCAGTTTAAAGTGCGTTTTTTATTGTATTGTATTTAGAATATGTTGATCAAAGGAAAGTTTATCTATAATAATGCCTAGTAGTTTTGCAGTATTCAGACTTTCTATTTCAGCCTCGTTTAGAGAAGAAGTTTTAAATTCTTGTGGAGGTGGTTTGGATGAGAAGACTTGTAACTTAGATTTTTGGGGATTTAGATGTAATTGTTCTTCATTTAGCCATGTTTCAATAACTGACTATATGTTTTGTGTTATGTTTTGGAGGTCTTGGAATTTGGTGGAAGATGTTGATGGTAGAATCATCTGCATATTGGATGAGAGAGCTCTGAAGGGAGACGGCATGGAGATTTATAAATGCATTAAAAAGCAAAGGTCCAAGAATGGACCCCTGGGGAACTCCAGTCTTATTGACTAGGTAGTCAGACTGATTGTTTTGCCATTTCACAGATTGTTGTTTGTTGTCTAGGTAATTGGTAAACCAATTAAGGATTAGATTAGAGCATCCTAGCACTGCCAGTTTTTGCAATAGTTTAGTATGTGACACTGCCAAAAGCTTTGGATAGAGCTTGTGATATTAGTGTTGTTAAGAGACCAGCATCCAAAGCTGTGCTCAGTGTCAGTAAAGGAAAGTAAGGCAGTGGTTGTACTATGTGCAGGGCGAAAGTCATGTGGGGTGGGGGCAAGTAGATTACTGTCAGTGTGGGGGCAAGTAGATTACGGTCAGTGAGGTATTTTATTAGTTGGGAATGTATACACTTTTCTGGTATTTCTGATAAAGGTGAGAGAATGGAGATTGGTCGGTAAGTAGTTAAATCATTGGTATTTCTGCCTTTATGAAGTGGGGTTATTTTGGATTTCTTCCAGATGTGAGGGACTGTTGGTTCAAATATGGATAGGTTAATTAAGATGCTAGCGGAGAAAGCTATTGATTCTGCACTAAGTTTTAGGTATTCACAGGAGAGATTATCTGCAGGGAGGGAGCACATTTTCAGTTTAGTTAGTAGTTTAAATATTTAAGAGGTAGGTACTGGTTTTAAGGAGGAAGTAAGTGATTCTGGGAGGTTGTTAGTATTATCTTTATAGAGTGAGGAGTCACATATCATAAGAGAAATTTACATAAACCAAAAGCACGTTCAACCAGAGTAGTTTCTACTTCAACAGAAAATTATGCATTGATATCTGTGCCACATGGGCAACGGTACACACCTTTGTGTCTTACTGCAAGTTAGAGAGATAGTCCAGATCATGTTCATCTTTTGGTGCCACCATACTCAGGAATGTCCTTCATTGATACCTCCCAGTTTGACAGCTTGGGATTCTGTCCCATATGTTTGAAAGGACAAAAATAAACAACATTTGATACAAAAGTTATGCACTTACCATAACATTAGATCCATGTTGTCTATTTTTTGTCCACTTCACCCTTACCCTTTCCAAATTATCACCTGTGGCTTTGAGATGATTGAGTGGATGTTGCTCCCTATCTGTGCACAGTCACACATGACTGTAATTACTATTCCTCAGTGTTTTGAATCACCTAATTTAAGACTTTCTTCTGAGAAGGGGTCTTGCCAGGTAGTATTTCTCATATTCCAGATTGGGGGATTGGGGGCAAACCTGATCTGAGCATCTGAGGTACAGCCTAGGGAATTATAGGTAGGGGAGGCATCAGAGCTCTGGATTCAATAAGCTTTGAAGTTGGTGCTGAAGATGAATCCCGTTGGATCCGACAACCCATATATTTGAAGTGGATGAAAATCAGACTACATCAATTGAACATTATGGTTAAGTACATAAATTTTATTTTTATGTGGATATTCCAGTGCACTGGTATCCTCTGCAAAATATACCTTTCCCTCCAAACCATTCTGTTAATGTTGCAGAAGAGGTTTATATCCTTAGATCATGTATTTCTGATGCCATTTGACTTCCCGATGTGCACTTGATCATCAGTATTGGGTCGGAGGATGCCTTGCATGCCAGACACAGGCCACTTGTCTGCAGTGTGTAGGAAAAAGTATAGTGACAGGACTTTGAGACTGTACATGTGGTTTAGGACTTGTATCTTTGTAGTAAGGTATCTCTGTGGGTGGCCTGGCTCAAAAGAATCATTTCTGTAATTACAGCCATTTGCTCACTCAGTATTTCTGACAGAGTACTTTGTAGCGAATTTTTAAAATCTGCCAGCTCAATAGACTCCTAAAACATATGTTCCCAGTCACCTCTTTTTTTCCCCTTAAACCTCCAACATTTGCGTTCTACCTGAGGAAAAATTCTTTGCGTGGGTATTTTATACCCCAAGCAAACTTCAAATACTTCCAAGCAAAAATCCTAAATCTTTTGGAGTTTGTTGCATGCTTCGGAACCATACACGTCATGCTTCAGAACCATACACGTCCTCCCGTTGTTCCCTTGTAAACTGATTTTTCAGTCTGTCTTCACAATATTTTCTATCCTTCTCTGATTGATTCTTATAGATATCATGAAATAATTTATATGCCCTATCAATTATCCATTTTATAATGGCAGCTTCCATTTTAGAGTCAACTGAAAACCTTGCCAAAGCAGTTCTTTCACTTAAGACTCTCCTATCCTTTTTCATTGACTACACTTGGATATCAGTCCTTGGTAGGGAAAACAGTTTGTAACCTGCAATCCAAACCATGTCTTGGCCTCAACCCACTGTCATTACCTTTACCTCATTAGTTATTTTCTCCCAGTACCTTGTTTCTTTTGCCAATTTTCTATGGTAAATTCCAGTTCCTTCTTGCCTGTTTTCTGTAATTCTACTTTCTGGATTTATCAAGTACAAATTAATATATTCTGCACATAAAGCCAACTTTTCTGGATTATCATATCAATTATATCGGTGAATGTCTGAGCCACTTATTTTCTTTGCCATTGTCTCTCTAAATGTAAAGAAATTAACATTGCGGATGGAGAACACCCCTACCTGGCTTCTGTGTTCAAACCCAACTTATGTGAGAGGAGTCCTCACACTTTAATTCTTGCCTATGATCCTTCATATATATCAGGGAATACAGATGCTTCCATTGCGCTACTTATAAAATCCCAGCTTACTCTGTCAAATGCTTTATCAGCATCAAGACCCACCAGCAGCAGTGGTATTTTATTACATTCTTCTTCCATATGGAAAGTCATTGCTGTACTGATGTCAAATACTTGCTTCCACTCCACAAAACCGTATTGCTCCATATCTTCAATTTTGGCAACACCTTTACCATTCTTTTAGCTATAGACATAAATGCTTTAAATTATTTATTTAAAAATGAAATGGATCAATATATGATGTTGGATCTGATGGGTCTTTAGCCTCTTTGGGTAATATAGCCTCCACATCTTAATTCCAAGATGATGGCATATCCCCTCCTTTAAAAATATTTAAAAAAGCTTTCCACATCTTTTTCCCACCTAAATTTCATATTTGCACAGGAATTCTACATGCACCTGGAGACTTCCCTGCAGATTGATTCTACATCAACATTTTTATCTAATCTCCTTCTGTCTTGACTATTAGTTGTTTAGTCTCTTCTTCTAACTTGAGGATAATTGTCTGCCATAAATAATTCCATTGTGCTCTTTCTTGGTTTACACATTTATCTGCCTTATAACAATTTTCATAAAGTTTTTGAAATATCTCTAATATCTCTGTAGGCTCTGTGGTTGTTTTTATTTTCATGGGCTGTTTGTTAGGTGATAACCCATTATATTTTCTGTTGCCCACGTTGGTGTGCTAAAAATGTTTTGTGCTCTGGATTTATCAAAAACAGTCACTTAACTGTAATCTTTTTGAATTTGCGGTGGTGCAGCGGTAACATTGTCGCCTCACAGCAAGAGGTTCTCCCGTTCGATTCTCGGCTGGAGCGCCTTCTGTTTGGAGTCTGCATGTCCTTCCCGCAGTTGAGTGGCGTTTGAAAGACATGCGTGAATTGGCATGCCTTCGTTGAAGGTTGGGCATTGGGCTGGCACTTCGGCACCATAAAAAAAAAATGACTGCCAGTCATTAGCAGACCGGAGTTCCACTGTGGCGACCCCTAACCGAGAAAAGCCGAAAGAAGACCCAGCTATCCCTTATTTTGCATTTAGCACTCTGCAGTTGCTCCTCCTCTAATTCTGTGAGATTACCCTTATTCTACAATACTTTAACCTTTGTCAGCCTCCCCTCAATAATTCTACTTCTTCTTAACCTTATCTCTATCTCTCTTATTTCTACCATATTTTAAACTCCCATTTTCTTTTTATCCCAGTCACTAGTTAACCCTTCCAATGAAATTAATTTCTTTACAAGTCAGTGGGAAGCACCAGTGTATCATTTTACTTAATTACCTTCAATTTCTTTATTGGTACTTGATCTGAAATAGTTATTGGATGTTGTGTCAAAACTTTCAATAACTGCATTTGTTCTGTAAAATGTAATTCTGTCTAATCTAGCCCAGTTATTGTACCTTGGGGAGTAATATGTAAATTCTGAGTTCTTACTACTGAAGTCATCTTCCATAACAAGTATTTTCATGAATGTTTTTACACCACTACCCTATTTTGTTGTAGCTTTCCTTCCAGGTCCCCTGATACATCCTTGCAAATGCAAATCACATTCCATTTCTCACCTGTAACTAATATTCCTAGCTGAAATATGATTGTTTCTCCCAAATTTTTATATCCAACTGCTTAGTGCACATTGTATTTCTTAGGATAGTAACCCATTTTTTCAATCTTGCCTTTAAAATCTGCAACATCTACTCCAAGATAACCAATTATTGGAGAGCCCACATTCTGCATCTCAGTAGTCAGAGAGAGAGATTAATGCTTCTGTTCTGCTCCTTGACGAGCAAAGGAGCCATAGGCACATGTTTCATAAAGAGTTCTGTCACCAGAAAGCCTAATAACTGATTCATAGGTTCCAGCTTGGAATTTGTGCTTATATTTTGCTCCTGGTGAGAGAAGGAGCAGAGTGCATTGATTCCTGACTGTGTCCGCTTGGGCAGTGAGTGCCTGTGTTTGACCATCCTGATTTGGTCTGGTTGCTGTGCAAGGCATCTACCAGGAAAAGGCTACAACAAGCCTACAAACCCTTGCATCTGGGACAAGACTCTTGATCACCAATTATCCTGTGGCCTGCTTCTCATCTTGGGATTAGTGCTGCTGTTTTGCATCTAGTGAGAGAAAAAGCAAAGGAGCATTGTATCCCAGCATTGTGAAGCTGTGGTAAGACCAGCATTAGTAGTTGGCCAGGCAGTAGCCATTCATGCAGCTGTCCTCTTTTCATTATTCTTGACGAGCTAATTTTGTCCTTTCGGTAAATGCTGCTTGATTTGCTGCTGTCTAACCGAACTTCAGAGTATCTGCCTAAATACTTCATCCACAAATCATCAGGATCTACTTAGTAGTTTTCCCTCAAGTTTTTGGCAGTGCCCTGTATGGATGCAGACACCTTGAGCTGACTTTTTTCTTGTAAAAGCACCATTGAAATTTCATCAGTACAGTAAACTCAAGCAACTGGCACTCTCAAGTAACTGGCAAAAAAAAAAAATCTAAGAAATACAGTACAATTTTTATGTGTGGCACTTTGTCACCCCCCCCCCCCTCCACACACACACAGAAACATAACTTACGTTTTTAGAGTTTGAGTTTTAAAAAGTTAGATAGGAATACATTTCCTCTCTCCCCAACCTGAGAACAAGTCAAACCAAACAATTAATATAGGATACAGTATTAGTCAGGCCTATTTTTAATAGTAACTTTCAAGCAACCAGAAACTATAGTTAAACGACATCTACCAATCCCCATGGGTGCCGGTTAGCTAAGAGTTTAGTGTACCTAGTTGCACACAGGACATCTAGATTGCAGTGACAAGCACTGCCTCCAGAGTTGCAAGCCGGATAATCCTGACACTACTGTATATTTTCATTTAAACAGTCTAATCAATAAAAAGGGTCTGTTGCCATGGATAGGAACTTTCCCACTATCTCTGTTGCCAGCTTGGTGGATATGAGCATCCTGAGGCAACATAGAATTTGCCTAATTTACTGACAGCCAGTTAATTCTCAAACAAACGGATGTGGTATGTGAGAAATGTATTTACATGTCAATGAAGGCAAAGCTCTAATATAAAAGCACTCCAAATGTCAACCAGCTTGCCAGTAGTACACACGCTGCACCCATCACACACAATTCAAAGCAGACATGTAGACCCACATATACTGAGGCACTTAAATGGTAACCCTCCTAAACCCCAAAGACCTCCTAAATGAAATACACACAACAAATACCCTCAGCAGCTCAAATGCACTCTGTCAAAACAACACCCACATCAACACACACAGCCGCATTTCATGGAGCCTCTACTTGTAGGCCCATAAGGCAAGCCACCACGCAATCCAACATTCTAGTCATTGGAGCCCCACTGCGAGTTGCACTGATGTCCCCCTCTCACCAAGCTAAGTCAGGAGAAAGTCATGGACATTTGCTTGTCAGGGGCCAGGATCAACCACATCACACACACGCTCAGGTCATTGAACCACAAGTATCAGTATGACTCAGCCATAGTCCATGTGGGTGTAAATGACCTGAGATATACCTCCCTAGACTGTATAAGAGACACCGTGGAGCTCTTGGAATATGTGTCCCAGCCTGGTATGAGCCTAGCACTGGGCAGCATTTTACCTTCTGTAAGGATGATGCCACAATATGAACAAAAGATGACTGACTTCAATAATTGTCTTTGTTTTTGTTGCCATTCTAAGGGGGTGCAATATTTGTCAGCATGGAAGGAGATGGTCAACAGACCATGCTTCTTTGCCAGGAATGGCCTGCACCTCTCCCCTCTAGGCTTTCAAATGTTAGTTAAAACATTGTCCTCTCCCATAGTGCCTTTTTTTAGGCAATGCCAAACTGAAAGTACTGCCAACATGGCAAATCAAAACCAGGAATATCTAAAGGCGTTACTGCTCACGGCTAGAAGTCTAAACAAAAAAAAACTCCACTCCCTGGAAGCTGTCCTCACCCTATAGAATGCTGACATCTGCGTAGCCACTGAAACATGGTTTAAAGTTACTGAAAGCACACCAACAGTGCAAGGTTATAATGCCTTCCACACATTTAGACTAGCTGCTGCACAGATGGAGACTAAAGGTAGAGGTGTCTCGATCTACATCAAAAGTAACTATACCTCAAGCTGGTCAAATAGGACAATGCATTTGAATTTCTCCACATTCAAATTACCAGAGACAAAATCCATTACCACTTATTTGCAAGCTATAGATCCCCCTTTATGACCCAGAAACCCATAACATGTATTTAAACATATTGGAAACACCATCCAACCTAATACCATATTCATTGGTGACTATAATTACCCCACTATTAACTGGGAATCGTATACAACACCAAACTAACAGGTACAGAGATTCCTGGATTTTGTAAATGCAAACTCTCAGGACCAAATTGTCAGTACACCAACCAGGGGTGCAACCATACTGAATCTGGCCCTCACTAATATGGGAGAGTGCTGCACACCTCCCAAATATCTTCGCTTGTAAGGTCAGACCACCAAATGGTCTCCTTTAAAGTAAAACTAAATCCTGGCACCCCAGCTACCCCTGGAATATTCAGTAACTACTCTAAGGCTAACTTCCTACTATTAAGTGATAACCTGGCAAAATTTCAAGCCCCTCATAAACCCTGAGAACACAGCTGCCTACACAGAAACCCTAGACAAGCAATGTTGATAGCTGCATAGATGCAGCTGTACCTAATAGGAAGAAGTACAAAACTAACACAAAAAACAAGCCACCCTGATGGAATCGCAACATCAGTACGCGGTACAACAGAAGGAAGAAAATTGTGGCAAAAATAGGAGGTGCAGCATCCAGCAGGATAAAAGCACTCTTATCAAACTAAGCTTAGAGGACAAATAAAGTCCACCAAAGCCAAATTTTAAGTAAATTTGGCCTCCCAGGCCAAGGACAACCACAATGCATTCTTTAGCTATGTCTGTAACCTCATAGGCAATATAAGGTTATGTGCAGAGCCCGTTATTAATGGGAGCCACCTATACTGAAGCAGAAGATATAGCAAACTTACTAGCCAACAATTTCAGCCCCATCTACATTTCCCCTGTTTCCTCCTTAACCTTCCCCCAGGAGATACCCTCAAATATAACTCCCCCCTGCTGTCACTGAGGAACAGGTCCTTAATGCCATCTCTAAGGCTAAGAACACTGCATCAGTAGGCCCAGACAGTATCCCAGGATGCACTAGTAGTAGCCAGGCAGGATGCCTTCTATGCAGTATGAAACATGACCTATCAGGCTGTCTGGAATTGTTTAACTGTAGCCTCCAAACAGGGTTCATGTCTCATGAATGGAGAACTACTGTCATCCCTCTGCACAAAGGTGTGCCAGCTACAGACTCGCAAGTCTCACTAGTCTCATATGCAAAGCCAAGGAAAGAATTATCACGGAAATGATCAGTAATTACATAACAAACCTCTAGACACAGGACCAACCCAGTTTGGTTTTGTCAGGGGCAGGTCATGCCCACTTAACATTGTGGACTTCTTTGAGAATGTCATCAAAGCATTGGATGAGAGCAAAATGGTTCACACTGCCTAGCTTGACCTGGCCAAGGCATTTGACACAATACCCCTCCCGTACATTGCTGACAAACTCAAGAGGTTGGTTCCAAACCCTTATGTCACACGGTGGATAGCAAGCTGCCTCACAGACAGAACCCAGGAAGGTAAAAATTTGTAGTTCATCTCTAAAAAGTGGCCAGGCACAAGCAGACCTCCTCAGGGATCGGTCCTGGGACTGCTCCATTTTGGCATTTACTTCTCTGAAGTCAAGGCCGATGTTAGTGACTGACTAAATTTGCAGATTGCAAATTGGGAGTTTTCATTGAATCCCCCACCAACAGAAATGTTCTCCAGCAGGGGCTGACACAGACAAATAACTGGTGTCAGAGCCATGGACTAAACTAAATTCCAAGGAATGCCTAATGGTATCCTTCGGGAAGTCGCCATCCCTAGTAACTGTCATATTGATGGCATACCCGCAAGAGCTAACCCAGTAGTCAAGGACTTGAGGACACAGACAGTATTGTAGTCTTTCACCATCATGTGTCTACAGCACTGAGGAAATCGTTGTGTTGTGCAACATATAAATAAAGGTTTGCGTCTAGGGCCAAGGAAGTCGTTATTCCACTGTATTCTGCATTCATCAGACCTATCATTGAGAACAGTGCTCCCTTTGGTATGTACTTCACCAGACATATCCAACAACTGGCACGTCCACAGAGGTTCCTCACTAAAAGAATACAGAGTGCAAGTACCATGTCCTATGCAGATCATCTCAAGGCCCTATCCTTTGAGGCATAGTCAAAAATGGGAACATCCACAAAGGTTCCTCATTAAAAGAATATAGGGAGTAAGTACCATGTCCTATGCATGCAAGGTTTAAGTCTTTAGAGTGGATAATTCCAGTGCTGTTTGTTTTGTGGATATGCAGGAAGTCCATCAGAATGGGGTCTGACAATGCCTGGCATACCTCACTCTGATGGACCTCTTGCATATTTGCATAACAAACAGCACAAGAATTACCCATTCAAAAGACTTAAACTTTGCCTGTGATATAAATAGGACTTGCTGGAGGGACAGGTATGCATCCCAGAGGCTATCCCTTTTCTGGAACAGGCTCTCCATCCTTGTGAAGTAGAGATGCCCTTCTTTTCTCATGTTGCAGTATTCTCAGTTGTGGGGATCCTCAGCCTCAGGCGACCCAAACGTCTGGCTCCTATGCCAAAGCTTAAGCCTGGTTGCTGTCAAGTGCATAGGATGTCACACGCAGGGCATAAACTGTGGGCCATAAATGTTATGTCTACACGCACAGACCTCTGAACTTCTCTGCCGCAGTCGAACGTCCGCTTGCTAGTTTCGCTCTGCACCTCAGGAGACTGTACAGATAAGTACCCTGTTGGGGAATCTTCTTTATTTAACTTAGGCTTAGGTTGCTGTTGCTCTTTTATACAGCCGATGTCATCTAGGAAGGGAAGATGCAAGTGCAGTCACCAAATTCCACACAAGGATTCCCATGAGCTTTATCTTTTTTGCTTAGGCCATTCCCACGATCATACGACCTGTAGTATTTGTCAGTTATTCGTCCCTAAAACCCCGTGCAGTTGTCTGGCAGCCCTCAGTGTTCACAGAAAACCAATGACTCAAGCGTTTGGCCTTAGGCATGGAAACTGACCCGGCTGTCGAGGTGGAGCCACCAAAAAAGAAGTCCAAGGTTTCAAGGCCTGTTGCTGCACCTCCAGTTGGACATCCTGCCAGCTATCTGTCTGGGGGCTGAGGGACATCAGGAAGAACTGGCGACATTGGTGGGTACCTTGTTGGAAGCCGCCCTAAAATCTCCAGTTGGCATATCCGCAGAGGTTACTGCGATGTCTGCTTCTGCCAATGTCGAGGGGGAACCGTGCTTGACCGGACAGCTTCTTACAGTTTCAGGCCAGGGCTCCTCGACTGCAGGCCTGCAGCCTGATCGTAGGCCTTCTCCTTCCCACGCATTTTCAAAGACTATTCCTCTGAAGAGGAAACAAAAAACTAAACATCTGTGTACCACAAATGAAGACCAGCCAGACTGGCAAACTTTTTCCCAGTCCCTGGTTAAGCCTTTATGGCCCTCAGGTCCACTGCCTCTCAGATGCCAGCCATGCCTACCTTTAGTCTTAGACCACCCTTAGCGACTTCCATCCCCCTAGCTCACACTCAGGATGAAGATTCATTTTCCTCTTCTTCGGATTAATTTCTCACATACACCTCTCAGTTGGCATCTCCCCTGGAGTATTGCTCCCCTGACAGACTCCCTGGAATGAGACTCCCCACCTGAAGATATTACATTTGGGGAAACTGTTTCCAAGATGAGGGAGTACTTCAAGTGGGATGCAACTTAGATGACCGTGGTGCAAAAGAGATATTATGAGCTGTTACAGATGGAATCTCCCTTTCTTTCTGGTATCCCCCCTGTGATTCCAGCTTGCCTGGGTGCATTTGCTTCAGCATCCAAGACCCCTGAATCCCAGCCTTCAGCCCTTAGCCCCCGATAGGTTCTACAAAGTCCCTGATGACCACAAGTACCTCATTAAACCACCTGTGGCAGACCCAGCTGTCATTGCAGTGGCTACAGATAAGCAATCCAGGCAGATTCCTTCCTCCTTCCCTCTGCCATCGGACAAAGCAAAGTGATGGACAGATTGGGAAAAAAGATTTATACTTCATCCACCCTGGCCTTTAGGGCCATTAACTACCAGATACACATGGTTAAATATGCCTTGGACCTAGTCTCACAGGCAACTTCATTACTATCTTCCATACCTGATTCACCTACCAAACCCCAGGTTGCCTCTAAGCTCTCCTTAGCAGCACCCATTGACAGATATTCTATTAAATGCAGCTGTGATGCTGCTGAGGCTCCAGCCAGATCAGTTGCCTCAGGTTCTGTACTGTGCAGGTATTCTTAGCTCAGAGTGCAGCCCCTCCCTGATGATTTCAAAAACAAGATCTTAGATGCCCCCCTGGACAACAAATTCCTTTTCGCCAAGCAGTTTGCAGAACTCTTCAAAAGCTTGCAGGAAAAAAAAGCAATGAACTTCAGGACCTCAAACATTTACTGGTCTATCTGGTTCTAAAGTTCTATAAGAACTACCCTGCTAAACCCACTTTTGTTAGGAGAGCACCTGCTCCTTCCTCTTCCTCCTCCTCTCCTAAACACAGGAAGGGGTCTAGAAAACCTTCATCCCCAGGACTGCCTCTACCCATTCCAACCCAAGCCAGCCCTTTCCAGACAGACCTAACAATGTGTGATTGCTTAAACCAGCTTCCACCCGCCTCTTTCACTGTCTACCTCTTTGGCAACATATCACTTCAGACCGTTGGGTCTTATCAGTAGTGGAAAAAGGGTACTTTATGACGTGGCAGGAAAAAACCCTATCAAAAGGCATACCCCTCCCTCCAGAAAAAACAGCCCCACCTGATGCCACAGATCATCTAAGATTTACTATCACAAAGGACCATAGAAAGGGTTCCCACAAGCCAAGAGTTTTACTCCAGGCTCTTCTAGTTCCTAAAAAGGACAGCCCTTGGAGGCCTATAAGTACCTTCCTTCCACATGCTATCCCTTCTAACCCTTCTTCCACTACTGCCACCCAATGCTTTTATGACCACTTTGGACCTGAAGGAGGCATATCTCCATATCCTCATCCACCTAGACTACAGGAAATTTCTATGCTTTTCTGTGCCATCCTTGCGCTTTCAGTTTACTGCCTTGCCCTTTGATTTATCTACAGCACCAAGGCTCTTCACAAAGTGTCTAGCCCCAGCAGTAGCTTACTGCCAAACAAAGGGCATACAAATTTATCCTTATCTGGACGACCTCCTCATTCTAGCAGAAGTGGAAAGAATTCTCAAGACTCTCCTACAATTTTCTATGTCCCTCCTTCAGACTCTCTGCTTTACTCTCAACCTAACAAAGTCCTCCCTCACTCCATCCCAAGACAAAACCTTCTTGGGATGCAAAATAAGGATAGACTTGATGAAGGCCTTCCTTCCTCAAGACAAAGCCTTTTCCCTAAACAGTTTCTTCCAGGAGTTACTTCTGGTCAACCACATGTCTGCCAGGCAATTCCTCCATCTTCTAGACTTCATGGCAGCTACTCTTCCTATGTTGCCCCTTGCCAGGTTGCACATGAAGTTCCAGTGGTACTTGAAAAATGTCTGATCCCAGCACAATCACCCCCTGGATTTTCAGGCGCCTTTTCTACCCTGCCTGAAGAAAGAGTTGAGGTGGTGGATATTACAAATAAGACAGAACCCAGGCCTTCCTCTACAACCCACCATGCCAATGCAATTCATGCACACAGATGCTTTGGATCTATGGTGGGGGACCACTGTGAATGGTCTCAAGCTACAGGCTTAATGGGAGCCCTCCCTCCAGAGAAAACCTATCAGTGTGAGGAAAATGACTGCTCTCATTCTAGCTCTCAAGTCCTTCCTTTCTCTAATACAACCAGGTCCCCTTCAAATCTTCACAGATGACACCACTGTCATGTGGTACATCAACAAGCAGTGGGGACCAGATCCTACTTAGTGTTCAGGCTAGCAGTACAGGCATGGGAGTTGGCCAGCCAGTGCACTGTCAGACTGCAGGCAGTTTATATCTCATCTCAGGACAGTCATCCGGCAGATGCCCTCAGCAGATCATTCTCTCAACATCATGAATGGATGTTACACAGATGTTTTCTTAGGCATTGTCCACCGATGGGGCACCCCACAGATAGATCAGTTTGTCTCCCTTCAGAACAGACAACTTCAGTTATTCTGCTCTAAACTCCCCTCACCACTAATGTGGAAAGTGGATGCCTTTTCGATTTCTTGGAAGGGCTGTTCCTTTATGCCTTCCCCTCTTGCTGCTAATTCAGAAGATCCTACTGAAAATCCAGAAGGACAAACCAAAAATCTTGCTGGTGACCCCTTATTGGCCAAGGCAGCATTGGTTCCCCCTTCTTCTATCTCTTGCCAAGGGCAATCACCACAAGTTGCCTCACAAGGTAGACCTGTTCACACAGCAGAAGGGATCCCCTCATTCATCCTCATCTGAAAATCCTCAGCCTAACCCCGTGGGTGATAGACTTCTGATCCCTTTCAGACATCTCTGTTTTGAGGATGTGCTATCAGTCCTGCAGGAGGCCAGGAAACTCACTACCAGGAGATCCTGTGTATCAAAATGGAAAAAGTTCTCCAGTTGGTGTCTTCAAAGGCAACTAGATCCCTTCCAAGCGGAAGTTCGTCTAGTCCTAGCCTGTGTGTGTGAGCTCCTAAAATCAGAACTTTCATACTCTTCAGTGAAAGTCCATTTGTCAGCCATTTCAGCCTGCTTACCTGTTGACCCACTTATTGTCAAGATTGGAGGTGAAACTTTTTAAGGGGGTTCTCTACCTCAGACCACCAAGAAAACCTATTCCTCTTCCATGGGACCTGAACTACGTATTGGCGAAACGTACCAAGGCCCCCTTTGAACCATCAGCTTCTGCCTCTTTAAAGATGTGTACCTGGAAAGATTGTCTTGTTAGTAGCCCTTACTTCAGCTAAGAGGGTCTCTGAGCTGCAAGCACTCTTGACCACTCCACCCTACACTATCTTCCACAAGGACAGGGTAACTCTTTGTACCAATCCCTCCTTCATGCCCAGAGTGGTCAATGAACTGTCCCTCAACCAATGTATCCATTTACCTACTTTTTTCCCTTCACCACAGAATGACAGTGAGAGAGTGCTCCACTCCCTTGATGTTTACAGGCAACTGAGATTTTATCTGGACAAGGACAAGACCAAAGACATTAGAATATCCAGTCAGCTCTTTGTATCTTTTCACCCGAGGGCCCTGGGAAAAGCTGTATTCAAACATAGAATCCTCCTGGATATCCAAAACTTATTTCCTTCTGTTACTTTCTCCATGGTAAAGATTAACCCCACACTGTTGAAGTACATTCCAGTAGAGCAGTGGCCTCTTCAGGGGCTTTCCTCAAAGGCCTGGATACGGCTACTATTCTAGAGGCAGCCACATGGTCCTCTGTACATACCTTCACCAAACATTATAAATTGGACAATATCTCCAGAGCCGGGGCAGGATTTGCAAGGGCCATCCTCCACAGTTTCCTGGAGACTGCTACCTCTTCCTCCACCCTTTGACCTGCTTGGGCTGTGGTACTCTCCCACAAGTGAGAATACTGCAGCATGAGACTAGAAGGACATAGATTAGTTGTGTAAAATCTTACCATAACCATAGATGTGCTTCTCTTCCTTGTTGCAGTATTCCTTCCCTCCCACCCACCCCCCTTTATGACCTTTTCCCGGTCTGGATGGCATCATTCCTGTTTTCCTTAGACTGTTGTCCGACTGGGCAGTCAGATGTTCGTGTTACCCTGCTGCAGTCATCACACTTGGGTTATCTTGTCAGGCGGTCCCGCAGTCGGCCTGAATTCCAAAGTCTTGGTCCGGCATCGGTTGCTGTCGCTAATACATCCGACGCCATTTTCTTCAGTCTTTCTTGCCGTGCGGTGCCCAAAGCAGAAGCAGTTCGAAAGTGCCGGTCGGCCGACTCATGAGATTTTCGAAGTCGAATTTCAGATCTGAAGTCTTCAATAAAGCTAAGTACCCCGTTGGGGAAAATTTTCTTGCCTCAGACCGATGTCAGAAAAAGTTAACAATTGTATTTCTTGTGGGAAACAAATACCTCATAAGGATTTTCATTCTTATTGTATACCTTGCCTAGGCCCAGACCACGACGTCACTGGTTGTCACTTTTGTGCTAGGTTCAATAAGCGTACTATAAAAAGACGCTTTGATTTCGCACGACACTACGGTAGAAAATTTAACTACACAATGCCGTCGGAGCAACCGACTACCGGTGTGCACAAAAAATGCAAGGATAAGGACAGGCAGCCTAGACCCAAGCCAGACTCAGAGGCCTCCCCTGGGCCGGTCTCCGGTTCACCGGTTTTCAGTGAGGCTCCTACGCAGCCCCTGGCTACCGCAGATTTGGAACCCGGGACCGCTTCGAAGCCTTTAGCAGAGAGTGCTAGGCCGACGCAGCCATTTTGTTTAGCCCCTACCAACGACACTGCAGAAAGAGATGTCAGTGCTGCAGAAACACCTTCGGTTTCTGAAGGTGTCTTCAGACCGACGACGCTCACCATAAAAACGTATCCTAAGCTTAAGACTCCTATTAAACCAAAAAAGATTGCACTTCAGTCTCCAGTTCAAGGCCCCATGCCTAAGAAACAGATGCTTAAAATGGCGGAAGATTTGATCTCTTTAATCAGGGGTTCCCATCCCCCCCCCCCGACAAAAGGCCTAGACAAGAGGAAGATTATGCCTCCTCTGATCAAGTGTCTATTTCCTCAGGCTCCTCTGAGGACCAGGATTACTCTTTTCCCCCTTATGAAGATTCTGATGCTGAGGATTCCATTCCCTCAGCTTCTCCCCCTGAAGACTATTCCTGTGGGGAAACTTTGCACACTATGAGGGAACATTTTCACTGGGAAGGTCAGGACTTCTCTGACTCAAAGAAAAGGCTCAGATAGTTTCTTTTACTCCCCCAGCACAGATCTCTTGCCATCCCCCCAGTTTTAGACATTGTGGATGATGTTTACTTAGAATCTAGTTTGAATCCAGTTTCTCTGCCTCCTGCTCCAGCCAAACCAGACAGATATTATAGAGTACCTGACTCCCACAAATTCCTTTGTAAAAGCCCTGTTGCTGATCCAGAGACTATCTCCCAGGGTCCCAAAGGGGCTAAGGCTTCTATGGCGAAAAATCCTGTACCCTCTGAAAGGGACTCCAGAGCACTAGACAGGTTGGGGGAAAAGGTTTACACCTCAGCCACTCTAGCTATGAGAGCACTAAATTGTCAATTTCACATGCTAAAATACCAGCAATTTCTGATGTCTCAATTAAGACAAAAAATGAGCACACTCCCTCAACAGTCTGAATTGAAAGAATTGCGGGATCTGTTGCATGCAGCTGAACAGGTGGACAAACATACTTTACAATGTGGATTTGATTCTTTGGAGGCTTCCTGCAGAGCAGCTGTTACTGGGTTTGTTATACGTAGGCATGCTTGGTTAAACTCTGCCTGATCCTGTTAAAGCAAAGCTTCTAGATGCTCCCTTACAGCAGGATGTCCTATTTGAAGTTAAAGCAGAAGTCTTAAAGAAAATGGAGGATAAGGCAAAATCTATGCAGACAGTCAAAAATTTTCTACAGGTACAGCCCCCTCGCTTCAGCAGAAATTGGCCAACAAAAAATTGGTCCTTTCAAGCTACTGACAGACCACAGAGGGGTAAATACAGACGCCCAAGAGGTAGAGGACAACCACAAGCCCAATACAAACCTCGACAATGGGGCACTGCAACACAGAAGGGAGAAGAAGACAGGCCCCAAACTACTAGAAGGCAAACTCAATGACTTACACCTCATATGGCCAAGCAAGTCTCTCTTGGCAGCTCCCTTGGGAGGAAAACTAGCACTTTTTTCAGACACCTGGCACATCGTCACAAAGGACAAATGGGTCCTAGACATAATTTCACGAGGATACAGATTCCATTTCCACACCTTGCCAACGAAAAGAGGAATGCCAAACCTGCCACAAAATCAATGGGCAGAGGCACAAAAACAAATTACAGCTCTCATGGACTTGAGAGCCATTCAGCTGGTACCTACATGGGAGCAAGGCCAGGGATTTTACTCAAGACTCTTTCTAGTCCCCAGAAAGGGCAATGCCTGGAGACCAATTCTGGACCTTTCAATTCTAAACACCTTCTTACAAGTACCCAAATTCAAGATGCTAACACTACAGCAGCTTCTTCCCATGTTGGGCAAGAAAGCATGGCTAGTAACGTTGGACCTCAAGGAGGCATACCTGCATGTCCCAAGTTGCAGAAGATACCTCCGTTTCATTGCAGATTCAACCCATTACCAATTCTCTGCACTGCCCTTTGGCTTATCCACTGCGCCCAGGGTCTTCACAAAATGCCTGGCACCAGTAATTGCATACTGCAGACAAAGAGGAATTCAAATATACCCATACCCGGACGACTGCCTCATCCAAGCAGAAAGCAAGGACATCCTCTTACAACATCTGGCTTTTGTAAAACATCTAAGTTGCCTGGGGTACACAGTAAACGAAAAGAAATCAAAACTAGTACCCTCACAAAATATGACATTCCTGGGTGCCAGATTGAATACAACTGCCCAGAAGGCTTATCTGATGCCATACAAACAACTACAACTGACTCAATATTTCAAAACAATGGCAACAAAGACCCAACTCCCTGCAAGAAAAATTCTGCAGGCCTTGGGCTTCATGGCATCTTGCATTCTACTAATACCATTTGCAAAGCTGCATATGAGGAAATTACAGTGGTACCTAAAAAGCGTATGGTCTCAACACAGCCACAGCTTGGACACAATGATATCTCTCATTCCCTGCTTTCAACAAGAGTTTCTATGGTGGTCACAGGCATGTCACCTCAACAAGGGTCAGCCTTTCACCTTGCCCCCAGCCAGGCAAACTATGACAACAGATGCTTTGGACTACGCCTGGGGGGCACACATGGCAGGACAGTGCGTTCAAGGCATATGGACTGCAGATCAAAGGAATCTACACAATCAGAAAGAGATGCTAGCTGTACAGAATGCTTTGACAGCCTTCAAGAACCTCTGGCATCCAGGCCAACTTACAATAAGGACGGACAACACGACAGTAATGTGGTACATAAACAAACAAGGGGGTACACACTCCTACCCTCTATGCAGGCAAGCAATGACCTTGTGGAACACAGCACTGGCTTACCAAGTTCAGTTACAAGCTCAATTCCTGCCAGGAAAAAAGAACACATTGGCAGACGACCTCAGCAGAAACATCATGGATCCCCACGAGTGGAAACTGGATCCACAAGTATTTGCAATGATAACTCAAAAATGGGGCCTCCCAGATATAGACCTGTTTGCCAGCCCCCAAAACTATAAACTAACAAAATTTTGTACAAGGACACTTCACCATCAAGCTTGGAAAGTGGACGCACTGTCATTCAGTTGGAAAAACCTGACAGTATATGCCTTCCCTCCATTGCCTCTTATCACAAAGGTGCTTCTGAAAGTCAGAAAGGAGAGACCACGACTGATACTCATAGCCCCAGACTGGCCACGCCAGCACTGGTACCCACTATTAAGGAATATGGCCCAGGGCCCACCTTGGATTTTATCACAAATTGCCCATTTGCTCATACAGCAAAACAATCAGATTCTACACAGCCAGCTCAAAACCTTAAATTTGGCTGCATGGAAAATCACCTAAGCATCCAGCCAGCTCCTCTTCCTCAAGCAGTTATGGATGTTATTTTGGAAGCTAGGAGGCCCAGCACCAGGAAGGCCTACTCGGACAAATGGAAAAGGTTTTGCACTTGGAACCAAGCTAAAGGCCAAAATACCCTTCAGCCTCACATGCCTCAGATTCTACAGTATTTAACTGAGATGTTGCACAAAGGACTTTCTTTTTCATCCATTAAAATCCACACATCAGCTATTTCAGCCCACTACAACACGGATCCACCCTTATTTTCACATCCACTTCTAAGGCAGTTCCTCAGAGGGGCAAAAAACATTAGGCCCCCCAGGAAAGCACCTACACCAACATAGGACCTCAACTTTGTTCTGGAAAAACTTACGCTACCTCCCTTTGAACCAGCTTTCTCTGCTGATCTAAAGTTTATATCATGGAAGACTGCCCTGCTGCTAGCAATAACTTCAGCCAGAAAAGTCTCAGAGCTTCAGGCACTAATGGCAGTGGAACCTTTCCTCATTTTCCATCAAGACAGAGTTTCTCTATGAACTAATCCTTCCTTCATGCCTAAGGTGGTATCCAGTGTGGCCTTAAATCAAACCATCCACTTACCCACCTTCTTTCCAAATCCACAGAACAAAGGAGAAAGACTCCTGCATTCCTTGGACATTCACAGGCAACTTCATTATTACTTGGATAAAACTAAGGTTTTCAGAAAATCTGACCAGCTCTTTGTATCCTATGCTGCAGCTTCGCAAGGGAAGGCTATATCAAAACAGACCATTTCCAAATGGATAGGGCATTGCATTCGTTTTTGCTATACCCATCATGGAAAACCAGTTCCTGCTACCATAAGGCCCCACTCTACCAGGGCAGCAGCTACATCTACAGCCTTACTCAGGGGGGTCCCAACCAAGGATATTTTGGAAGCTGCAACTTGGAGTTTAGTACACACCTTCACCAAAACACTACCACTTACCACTTTACTCTAAGACTAGAGCTGGCTTCGCCACTGCAGTTCTGCAGGGCCTTCTAGCCTCCTCTAACCCTCTTTGACTCCTCCACCCATCCTTAGCTTTGGGATTCTTCCCAAGTGTGATGACTGCAGCAGGGTAACACGAACATAGTACAGTTTTGTACCTACCATAAATGTAGATGTTCGAGTGTACACCCTGCTGCGGTCCAGGTTACCCTCCCTCCATCCCCTCTGATCTAACTGACTAAAATCTTTACAATACCTTTCTGATGTATTTGCTTATAGCTGGAGGGATGTTGTGTTTGTGCTAAATTTCTTAGATTGATACTTATTACTGACCACCTTTTTGGGGGCACCTGACATCTGAGGCAAGAAAAACTGAAGAAAATGGCATCTGATGCATTATATATATCCCTGGTGCACTGACGTCAGGGAAGAAGCGACAGCAACTGATGCCGGACCAAGACTTTGGAATTCAGGCCGACTGCGGGGACCGCCTGACGACAAGATAACCCAAGTGTGATGACTGCAGCAGGGTGTACACTCTAACATCTACATTTATGGTAGGTACAAAACTGTACTTTCTGAGGTCTGTGCATGCAGACATCACATTTATGGCCCACGGTTTATGGCCCTGCTTGTGACATCCCATAAGAAGTAAGATTTTACGTAGCTCATCTTTCCTCTCTAAATCAATTTGTTTAGCTTGGACAATTGGATGGGGAACGAGAAATTCATCCCTGGTTTGGCATCTATGTCTCTAATGGACTCGGGCAGCCTGTAAATGGTTCATCTCCCAGACCCCCGCTTGTAAATATTTCCTCTCCCAAGCCCTTGTTTATGCTTATCAAGGGTAGCAGTTTGTAACAGATTTTGGATGTATTGCTGTGCTTAAAAAGGCCGTTGTGGTTATTAGCCTAGTAAACGCATATGAACAATTGAACACCTATAAGCTCCATAATAGTAGTTTTTGGTGTAATACAAATACATGCAGCATAATCATCCTCTCTTGCCAGTATCCCTGTACTATCAGAAATCTACTGTTGTCTCTCTCCCATCTTCAGGCACTGTTGGAGCCCCTCTAACAGTCAATAGTAGTATTCTACTTTTCTTTTGTCTCTGATATTCTGCTGAATAACCATCCCAAAATTCTTTCTTAATCCAATTCACATGCTCATTTCTTGCAGCAGTGCTATGTACAGTCCGCATTTATTAATATAATTCAGTACTCTTTTTGTCTGCACCTGTATGGCCATTAGCATTACAATATGATCTAGATAAAGTAGGCAGTATGGTAAAAAGATGTTGTTCCAACCTATTACACATGAATATTTTTAATGCAAGTGTCCAGCTTTTGTCTTGCACGCACACACTAATGTTTGGCAAGGTGTTTTTTGTATAGTTGTTTCTTTTCATCTGTATTTGAATCTGTCACAGTTTTAATGAAAACTCTCAAACAAAATAAATACATTTTCAGAACACCCACATCCTGTAGTAACTTGGAACAAATGCACACAACTATGTACATTTTCACCAAATGAAGTTTAACCCTCCAGATCGGAATAATTGCCAGCTGCACCCACAGGCATTACCTATTCTGAAATGTATTTATTGACACTTGATTACTGGTAAAGTCTGACTGGGTTAGGAGCCCATTTTCAGCGGAGATCCGGGGAGGAAAGCTGCAAAGTATTGCAAAACATTTTAAGAATAATTTTACAGTCTTTAAAATATTACAAAAAAGCACAAATACAGTTTAAACAATTATATCAAATTAGACATATGAATACATCAGTTAAGAAAAGATGCAACCTATATGACACTGATTTTGATAGTTAGAAAAACTTTAGCCAGTTTACAGTGAAATTAAAGGTAAGTTAGTATAATACAAATGGGAATTGCAATATGAAGTGAGAGAAAAACAGGCTTATGCTATATTTAGAGAGAAAGGCAAGGGAGAGATTGATATATGTAAGGAAGTGAAGAAGGGATAGTAAGGAGACTGAAGTTATAAATAGATATTTGCCCACATTTAAGGGATATAGTTTATCTTGGTGTTGAGCAAGAAAAGAGACAGCTTTTGGCTAGGAAGTCTTTCAGAATGGTTTTGATGGATGGGAGGGGTGGTAATTGACCTGATGGATAGAGATAAGGAGTTCCAGACCTGAGCAACATGGTTCGAGTACAGACATTGCCCAGAGGATTTGCTATGTTTGTGCACAGGCAGGAGTTTCTAGTCATTGGATTGTAATGACCAGAATGTACCATGACAGGGCTGGCCTCCCAACAGTGTAAACCTTTGTGCTAGATTGTCACTGTTGAAGTGACACCTTGACCCCACGTGCAAAAATGGGAAGAAATGGGCTGTGGATGGATAGATTGCAATGACTAGGAACATTGTTCTGTAGAATGTTTAGCGCTGGACAAGTAGATGGATTCTGGATAATTTTATAGATGGTAAAAACTGTGTGTATGTTAGTTGATGGGGTAATTCTGACCAATTTGGGCGTTTTAAAGGTTCGGAAAGGGATATTTGCAACTTTCTTTAAAGCATTGTTCAAGTTTTGAGTTTTGTGATGCCTGAAGGTTAGTAAGGAAGGGAGCCCAGTAAAGAAGTGTTGGGAGGAGATAAGTAGAGGCAAGTTCAGCTTTAGTTGCTTCTTTGAGAGAGTTTTTGCCTCTATAAATCATCCCTAGTTTTGATTAGTTTTTCATATGCAATTTTATATATGCATGTTGAATTTAAGATTATCATCCCCTATCATCTCCAATAATTTGTTATGAGAAGTGATTTCAAGTAGTTGCATTATCGAGAGAGGACTTTAAATTTTGTTTTTCATGGGAGAGGTATTTGGGGAAAAAGTAGTATTTTTTAAGGGATGAGCATGAGTTGTGAGTTACAAAGCCATGTTTCAGTTGTTAAAGCTTCCAGAGTAATTATTTGGAGGTGTGCCACATTGTCACATGTGCAAATGTGTGTGGAGTCATCTGTGTACTGTATTAAGGAGGCCTGCTGTATGGATGTGTGATGGGTGTTTGTAAGAATGTTAAAAGAAGAGGGGACCAAGGATAGAGCCTTGTGGTACACCAGTGGTGACTGGGAGGTATGGAGAAAGGCTGAAGTGCCATTTTACTGACCGATGCCTATTGGATAGGTAACTTTTAAACCATAGAAGGGTGGGCTGAGAGAGACCTAATGACATTTGAAGTAGAAGTTTGCTGTAACAAACTCTGTTGAAGGCTTTAGACAAGTGTAGAAATAAGGAGGAGACCAGTTGGCTGTTATCTCTGGCTTTATTGACAGTGTCTGTGTAGGTTAGAAGTGCAGTATCAGTAGCACGGGAAATAAGAAAGCCATATTGTGTGAGGGGGATAAGAGCTCTTCCTGTAGCAGATAGTTTAGCAGTTTTTAATACATTTTTCAAGAATTTGAGAGCAGAGATAAGATTGCTTTAAGTCTAAAGTTAGCAGTCTCTGCTCAGTTTCCTCCTTTATGCAGAGGGATAGTGTGTGGCTTTTTCCAGAGTGTAAGAAAATGGGATTCCTGGACTGACTGGTTTAAGAACAGAGATGTAGGGTAGGCAATGCTGTCGGCTACTATTTTAAGTTTTAAGGTATTCACTTGGAAGATCATCAGCTGAAGTAGAGCATGATTTGAGTTTGAGTAGTTGGCACGGGTTTGAAGGTGAAAGCAAATGTAGTGATACATGACTGCTGTCAGGGTTAGGATTAGATGTTGAGGAAAACCTTGGGTAGAGATGCCACACTGTCTGCAAAAAATAAGATTTGAATTGTATTGTAGTTTCAAGTGATAAGTTATTGGGGGAGAGGTTAGGGTTGAATTTATGGCCGGGATGCAAGATTTCTTTAATGGCTGTTCAGAATTTTTTAAGGTTGTGTTTACTATTATTCTGAAAGTTGTTATAGTTTAGTTTTTTGTTTTCATTTGTTTGCTTTTTAGTATAATCACAAAGCATTCTGAAGTTTTCACGATACTGTGTTGTTTTACAGTTTTGCCATTCTTTCCATGCTTTTTCTCTATCCTGCATTATCATTCTACTCTTTTTGGCTAGCCAGATTGCATTATTTTTAGTCTCTTCCTTCTAGGAGGTGCAAGGCATTTTAGGATATTTACAAAAGTTGTATTGAATTAATTTACAGTATCATCTATGGGAAGGATTTTTAGAACGTTTCAGTCAATAAATGATAGTATAGTAATGAAAACATTTGTGGGTAAACTTTGAAAGGTTACATGTTTTATAAACATGCTGTTTAAGTGGTTGTGTGAGATGTCTGGTTTTATAGACAGGGAGATGATCAACTGAGACAATTGGACATTGTGCCTGAGCTGGTGTATTTGCAAGGGTCTGATACTAGGATCCAGTCTAATAAGGAATTTTATATCTTGCCATAATGTGTGGGGATACTGATTAGCTGTGTGACACCAAGTAAGTTCACACTAAATGCAGGGGAATGTTTGTCCAACCAATTGACATTCACATCACCTAGTAGTAATATTTCTTGTGGAGTTGTTATGGATATCCAGTGTATGATATCTTCCAGTGTAGCTGTATTATTGCTTGGAGGGATGTAAAGAAAACTAATACATATTTGTTTATAATTGTTTAATTTCAGGAAAGTTATAAGAAGCTGTGCCGAGTTGAATTTTGGTATTTGTTTGTTGTAAGGGGGAATGTTAGTTGTTGGAAGATATTAAAGCAATCCCACCATCTATTCATTATGGATGATATAGATGGCGGTGTAATTTCATAGTTGTTTATGCTGGGTTTAAGCCAAGTTTCAGCTACAGTGAGAATATCAGGCATATGTTGGGTAATCTAGGCATGTAGTTTAGCAATTTTATTTCTTATACTCAACGTTTATGGCAACACAAGTTAGATTACCAGGGTTGAAGGATGACCTTTATAGTGTTAGAGTAGCGTATGGAAGAGAATTATCTTGATGTTCATTGTGGTAGGTGGTGCTAGGATTAGCGTGAATTTTTCCTAGAAAGATTTTAGTATATTGGGGAATTATTGATATTTGTTTTTGAGAGTATTTTTCCACCAAATTTTGTTTTTTTTTTAGTTGAGATTGAGTTATTCTATATTTAGAGTAAACGTGAGAAATGCTATTAAATAGGATTGGTGCAATGTATGGAGAGTGTGGGGAGGAAGTATGTATAGGTGACTGGAACAGAGTTGAAGATGATGTTGAGAGCTATTATAGGGTCATGGTGGGATGAAAGATTGTCCCGTAGCAGGAGAAGAATAGAGTAGTAGAGTAGGCTGAGTAGTAGCATGATTAAGTAAAAGGGACCTGTATGTCATAGATGGCAGGTAGTAGAGCTCAAGCGAGAAAAAGAAGTTGCTCATTTTATATATATTTTGGAGAAGGAATGAGGTTTAAGAGAAGACGGGAAGTGAATTATTTATGTGATGTGTAGATTGTAGGATATATAAAATATGTAATGTATAATGTTTCTAAATGCGAACTTAATATAGTTTGATTACTTTTATGTAAATGTAAGTTTGCCTATGTCATAATTGATAATTCAGAAAATTAAAAAAAAAAAAAGGATATAGAGTACATGCAGATACTGTTGCAGATTCTGAAGAGACTCCTACAGTCAGTAAAACTAAGAAAACAAACCATAATATGTATATGCAAGAAATTGTCAGTAGATTTTTGAAATGTTCCTGAATCAGAGTTCCCTGCCTTTCTTTCCCCTTTCCTTCTTTCTGTGCATTTAATGCTGACTTTCTGTCTTTCAGCTGATAGCTTCTGCACACCCTGTTATGGTTACCTTAACCTTATCTGTAGATGGAACTGGTGATGGTATAGGGCGAATACATGTAGTGTACCTACTTCACATGACCTAACAGTGTTGACTGGGGAAATTAATCCAGCGGTGTGCTGAAGGAAAATTTTTGTTATGGGTTGTAATATTTGTAAACTCATCTTCCCCTTTAGTCCTGCTATTGTCACTTGCTGCAAGAGCTATATTTCCTAAAATAGTAATTGTTTAATTTAATATCTTTAAAACATACAGCAGTCACTGAAAAGACTACCCCTGCATTTAAAATATCCCTGCCTGCATATTATATACAAAACTGCTTTACAACATAACATGCCACATGTATCATAAAGTGGTTTATACAAATACTAATGACAAAAATTGTTAGTTACTACTATTTTCCTTTAGTGTTCTTCTAGACATTAATGACATAAAGTTGGGTATATGCTTTGCAGTCCACTCATATGGTTAACAAGGTCAGCAAACGTCTAGTCTTTGTGGCAATTTGCGACTGTTTTTCTTCTGTGCTACTTATTAAAACAACTTGTCGGTTGTTTATGCTGATCTGCAGGAAGCTCTGTTTGAGGTAGTTGTCTATACTGCTGGTAAACTGTAAACGAGTTATGCTTTTTGGCAGCAGAATCTCTGATCAGGTTGACTTAGTCATTTTTGTTTTAATTTTCAGTGGGTGACAGTGATGTTTTAAAGTGTGCAAAATCTTCAAAGCTACCCGAGATGTTGAGAGAACTAAAAGAAAAGGTCCTAAGGGAGAATTGCAAGCTGAAGGAACAAACGGCAACTCTAGAGAGACTAAGCTTCATGTACTCCATGGTAAGTGAGGAGGAAGTTATATCTTTAAGCTTAGAGAGGTGTAGATTTGATTTTTCCAGTTTGGTAGTCTTTTACTCTTACTCATTTTTGTATAAATAAATCATCACAAACTGCACAGTAGGTGTCACAGGCTACTGGTTTCACAATGGCAAAGACATTGTTTCTCTGCTGACATATGCAAAAGCTTAGCCATTTGGGCCTTAGAAATGCTAGTCATTCTCTTCGTGGTTGCGTAAAAGAAGCCTATACTATACCTCTGCAGAGTCCACATAAAAAAGTCTCCTATGAAAACTTTCTTAACATTCATCATTGATTCAACCAGAGCCATGAGGTGGAGGAATAAAGCTCCGAACTACAGCCTAGATCACCCGGGTTCAGTTAGTGATTAGGGTGTCTATGACACTGACGATGAGGGTATTATCAAAGATGCTCCCTGAGGGAATGTGTGGTCTGCAGAGAGTAGGGGCCCTCTGCATTGTGAATGAATATTTGGGTAGGAGGCAGGGAAATAAAGGTAGGTCATAAGAATAACACCCCTCTGAAGCAGTTGCTGGCATCACTGCTCCAGGATGCCCTTAAGATACATGCTGGTACCAGCTTACTCGACCAAGAATGGAGGAAGGAGGAGGAGCAGCTAGAGTGGTGATGGCTCTGTCATTGGGATGGTAGGAATCAATGAAGCAAGGAATGGGGGGGGGGGCTCCCAACCTTTATTCACAGCCCACCAGTCTCAAGAACCAGTGTCTGTGGGGCCTTTTTATACCCAACAACCAGAACCATTTCAAGAGAGAGGCCTAACCTATAAGCAAGAAGTACTTAACTAGCTGTCTTTTAACCTAAAATTACTTAAAAACTGCATCCCGTTTGCTTCCCCCTGAGGAATATTCTTTTGCAAGAAGCCATTATCAATCCATTAGTCTATTTTTGATTTCCCAGCATCCTACTCCGATGTCCTTCAAGGATGCATCTGCAGTCATAACATATGGGTTGTCCTGCCTCAGGCAGCCCTTCGGTCGGCCGGATTCCAAAGTCTGGGTCTGGCCTCGGCTGATGTCGCACTTTCCCCGACGTCAGAGCGTCTGGGGTATAAAAGCATCAGCCGACACCATTTTCCTCAGTCTTTCTTGCCACGCGGTGCCCGAAGCAGAAGCTGTTCGCAAGTGCTGGTCGGTCAGATCCAGAGATTTCAGCTACCGAAGACTTCGAAAAAAGCTAAGTACCCCGTTGGGGACTCTTTCTTGCCTCAGCCGATGTCAGACAAAGTAAATAATTGTTTAACTTGTGGGAAACAAATACCTCATAAGGATTTCCACTCTTACTGCCTTCCTTGCTTAGGCCCAGACCACGACGTATCAGCCTGTTTAGCCTGTGCCTCCTTCAACCGACGAACTCTTAGACGTCGGTCGGAGTTTGCAGAGGAATTTTTTGGAGCCGCTTTTGCTTATAAAATGCCGTCGGAGACTCCGACTTTGCATATGGTCAAAAAACGCAAGGGAAAGGGCCGACACTCGCGGCCCGTGGTTTCGGCTGAAACCACGGCTAGGCCTACCACGAGTGTCTCGGTTTCGGCCGAAACCGAGTCCACGGCGATTCCTTCAACCGAAACCATACTTCCGACCACCGAGGCCCAAGAGGCCCCGGCTGAGTCAGCTTCAGAACTCCCTACCGAAGCTAGTGTTCAGGAATTGTCCGACACCATACCTTTGGACATTTCTACCCCTGCACGTGGGGCAGCTAGGCCCCCAGCTTCTATGTCTATTAAGGCCTTTTCCAGGGCTAAAGCTGCCAAACTTTCAAAAGCTTTGCCTGCCAAATCTACATCCCAGAGGCCTTCCTCTAGTTCACAGATCCTCAGCCTTGCTGAGGACCTTATCTCCTTAATTAGGGGTTCACAACCTCACCCAGACAGGGCCTATCAACCTCCTCCAGACAAAAGGCCCAGGACTGAACCCTCTGAACCTCACTCCTCAGATTACTCCACCGATGGATCTGACTTGTCAGACCACCAGGAAGGGGCTTACTCGCCTTATGAGGATTCAGATGCAGAGGAATCTATCCCTTCGGCCTCCCCTCCTGAAGAATTTTCCTTTGGGGAGACTTTACACTCCATGAAAGAGCACTTTCAATGGCAAGGTCAGGATTTCTGTGATTCTAGAAAAAGATTAAGGACCTTTTTGCATTTGCCTCAGCATAGGCCCTTAGCTATACCTCCTGTTCTAAATGTAATTGATGATGTGTATAATGATGTCAGTACAGCCCCTGATTCTCTTTCTCCGGCCCCTGCCAAACCTGACAGATATTACAGGGTCCCGGATTCTCATTTCCATCTGTATAAAGCCCATGCTGCAGACCCAGAAACTATTTCTCAGGGCCCTAAAGGGGTTGCAGCCGCTACTGCCAAAAATCCCCTACCCTCTGAAAGAGAGTCTAGAGCTTTAGAGAGATGGGGAAAAAAGGTGTATACATCTGCGACTCTTTCTGCCAGGGCATTAAACTGTCAATTCCATATGATACAGTACCAAGAGTTTTTGTTAGATCAACTGAATAAGAAACTTTCTTCTCCTGAACCCTTAGACCGTAAATCCCTTCAGGATTTGGTACATAACTCACAACAGGTTAGTAATCATTTTTTAAAATGTGGCTATGATGCACTGGAGGCTTCATTTAGATCAGCTATGACTGAGGCAGTTATTCGTAGGCATGCCTGGCTGAAGGAACAATCTTTGCCAGACCATGTCAAAGCTAAACTCCTCGATGCTCCAATGGAGAAACAAAATTTATTTGGCTCCCCTGCACAGGAGATTCTAAAAAAGGTTGAAGAAAAAGCAAAATCTGTGCAAACAGTAAAAGATTTCCTGCAAGTTCAACCACCGAGGTTCAGCAGAAACTGGCCTACAAAGAATTGGTCCTTTCCAGACTCTACCAGAGCCCAGAGAGGCAGGAACAGGCGCCCTAGAGGCAGAGGTCAATCGAAGGGCTCCTACAGAGGCTGTCAGTGGCAGCCTGCCAACCAAAGGAGTAGTGCAACTGCTACAACTACAACCACTACTACAGGACAGACCCAATGACTTGACTCTGATTCCGCCTACCAGGGATCAACTGGAAGCACCCTTGGGCGGAAAGCTGGCTTTATTCTCAAAAAACTGGCATTGCATTACAAAGGATACATGGACATTGCAAATAATAGACAAAGGATACAGGTTTCACTTGCACACTTTGCCAAAAAGAAGCGGAATGCCAAACCTTCCACCAAATCAGAAGGCAGAGGCTTTAAGACAAATCAGCAATTTACTTCAGATGAAAGCCATAGAAAAGGTACCATGTTCAGAACAAGGCCAAGGATTTTACTCCAGACTATTCCTTGTACCAAGAAAAGAAAACCAATGGAGGCCTATTCTTGACCTGTCCGCACTGAACACTTATCTCATTGTGCCAAAATTCAAAATGCTGACCCTACAGCAACTTCTTCCCATGTTGGGCAAGGAGTCTTGGCTGGTGACTCTAGATCTCAAGGAGGCATACCTGCACGTCCCTATCCGACCAAAATGCAGAAGACACCTCAGATTTCTTGCAGGATCAGAGCATTATCAATTCTCAGCATTGCCCTTTGGCTTATCTACTGCGCCCAGAGTATTCACGAAATGCCTGGCATCAGTAATTGCACATTGCAGCCTTCAGGGAATTCAAATTTATCCATACCTGGACGACTGCCTAATACAAGCGGACAACAAGAAAAAATTGTTAAGGGACTTGGCCTATGCCATACACCTGCTACAGACCTTGGGATACACAGTCAACATCCAAAAGTCAAGACTACTACCATCCCAAAGGATAACCTTTCTGGGTGTGGATCTGGACACAATCACCCAGATGGCTTTTCTCACAGAAGAAAAACAAAAACAACTTCCAGATTACTTCATGACTCTGTCAAGACAAACTCAGCTTACTGCAAGGAAAGTCCTGCAGGCCCTGGGTTACATGGCATCTTGCATAATTTTAATCCCACATGCCAGGCTGCATATGAGGAAATTACAATGGTACCTAAGGAGTGCATGGTCTCAACACAGTCACAGTTTAGAAACCAAGATACCAATCATTCCATGCCTTCAAAAGGAATTCCTGTGGTGGGCTCAGGCCTGCCAGTCCAACAGAGGGTTGCCTTTCAACAAACCAAAAACAAGGCAGACCATCACCACGGACGCCTCAGACCGAGGATGGGGAGCACACATGGAGGACAAATGTATCCAAGGCCTATGGCCTCAAGGGCAGCTAAGCACGCACATAAACCAAAAGGAAATTCTGGCAGTGAGGCATGCAATCGAGGCATTCAGACCCTTCCTCCAACAAGGACATCTGTTAATAAGGACAGACAACACAACGGTCATGTGGTACATAAACAAACAGGGAGGCACACATTCCTACCCTGTATGCCGGATGGCTATGAATCTGTGGAATCTATGCCTGAATCTCAATATTCAGCTGCAGGCCCAGTTCGTACCAGGAAAAGAAAATACACTAGCAGACAGCTTAAGCAGAACTACCATGGATGCACACGAATGGATGCTGCATCCAGACATCTTCAAACTCATAACAAAGACATGGGGAATGCCGGAGATAGATCTGTTCGCCTCCCCACTCAACCACCAACTGAAGACATTCTGCTCAAGGACATACCACCCACAAGCTTGGAGGGTGGACTCTCTCTCTTTCAGCTGGAATGCCCTAACAGTATATGCCTTCCCACCTCTCCCATTGATGTACAAGGTTCTACTGAAGATCAGGGAGAAACAGCCAAAAGTGATACTAATAGCTCCGGACTGGCCAAGACAACACTGGTATCCATTATTGAGAAGCATGTCTCAGACAAAATCATGGCCTCTCACCCTATGGCCTCTTCTTCTGACGCAGAACAATTTCAAGACCCTGCATCCCAACTTGAAAACATTGCAGCTAACTGCCTGGAAAATTCCTTAAACCCCAATCAAACTATTTTATCTCAGAGGGTGAAGGACATTATCCTGGAGGCTCGCAGGCCCTCCACAAGGAAGACATACTCAGCTGAATGGAAGAGATTTCTCATTTGGAGCACATCAAAGGGCACGGATGTCACAGTGGCAAACCTAACGCATATCCTGGAATACTTAGCAGAATTGTTCCACAATGGCCTGTCCTATTCTTCCATTAACATTCATGCTTCAGCAATTTCAGCAGAATACAATGTGGATCCACCTATCTTCTCACACCCTCTCCTCAGGCAATTTCTGAGAGGGATAAAAAATATTAAACCTCCAAGAAGACCCCCTCTACCTGCCTGGGATCTCTACTTTGTGCTGGAGAAACTGACACTACCTCCTTTTGAATCAGCAGCATCAGCGGATCTACAGTTTCTATCTTGGAAAACTGCATTCCTTCTGGCAATCACTTCAGCAAGAAGAGTATCTGAGTTACAAGCATTAATGGCAGTGCAGCCTTTTCTTATTTTCCACCAGGACAGTGTGTCACTAAGAACCAATCCTACTTTTATGCCAAAGGTGGTATCTAGGGTATCCTTGAACCAAGCTATTCACTTGCCTACGTTCTTCCCTAATCCACAGAATAGAGGGGAAAAGCTTTTGCACACCCTGGATATACACAGACAACTACGCTACTACTTGGACAGAACAAAAACTAGCAGAAAAACTGACCATCTTTTTGTAGCATATGCAACTGGGGTGCAAGGAAGAGCAATTTCAAACAGACAATTTCAAAATGGATAGGAAATTGCATTCGCTTTGCTACTCCTTTCATGGAAAGACAGTTCCTGAAAATATCAGGCCTCACTCCACAAGGGCCACGGCCACCACTACAGCCTTCCTACGGGGGGTGGCTACCAAGGACATTTTAGAAGCTGCTACTTGGAGCTCTGTGCATACATTTGCCAAGCATTACAATCTACCTTTATACTCTAGATCCAGAGCAGGGTTTGCAACTGCAGTCCTGCAGGGGATCTTAACTACACCATCCTTTTCTTAGTACCTCCTCCCCCAGATTAGCTATGGTATTCTACCCATATGTTATGACTGCAGATGCATCCTTGAAGGACATAGTACAGTTTTGTACCTACCATAAATGTAGATATCCGATAGGTATGCATCTGCAGTCAGGATTACCCTCCCTCCTTCCCCTCTGTGGTAGTCCTAGGGTGCTTACCCCTCTTTTAGCTAGCTGGGGGAATCTATTATGGTGTATTTGTTTATACATGTATATAATTTGCAAATGTTTGGAAATTTTCAGCATTTATCCAAATTTAGCCTTCCTAGAGGGCACCTGGCATCTGGGGCAAGAAAAACTGAGGAAAATGGCATCGGCTGATGCTTTTATATCCCAGACGCTCTGACGTTGGGGAAAGTGCGACATCAGCCGAGGCCAGACCCAGACTTTGGAATCCGGCCGACCGAAGGGCTGCCTGAGGCAGGACAACCCATATGTTATGACTGCAGATGCATACCTATCGGACATCTACATTTATGGTAGGTACAAAACTGTACTTTTCTCTTCCTTTCCTCTAGTTTTTTCACTCAACCTTGTAGCTCTTGGCTATCTACGTGTACTTTCTTGGAAGATTTCTAATGTTGGATAGTATTCCTTTAATTCAGCAGCTGTCAGTGTTTCTGCCTAGCTGTAGTCCCAAATATCACACAAAGTATTAACTTGAAAGACTTAGAAAAGCCAGTCTTGCTTTGGTAAAACACCATCCATCTGATCCCACTACTGTGATATGGTCCTCCAGAAGTCAGCTGCATGCTTTTAGTCCCATATGTTTAAAATTGGCCCCTAAATTCCTGCATCTCCATCATTTATTTTCTGGTCTCCAGCCCTCTTCCCAGACTTTTATAGGGGTTCTGTTCTACCTATGGATTAGCCTTTAGTACAATTCAGAAGGCAGGCCTGCCACTTTCCAGCTGTGCAGCACCTGCCTGCTTTCCTCCCACATATTGTCTTCCTATTTTGCTTTCACTTATCACTTTCCCTACTCCACCTTTCTCCATAACCTAGCTAGGCGTTCCATTTGTCCAGCCATGCTTTCATCAGTCCACTGCTCTCAGGTTACATCCTACTGTTGTAGAAACTCAGTGAGCAGCTGCAATCAGCCAGTGCATTTTATAAAGTAACTTGGGAATAAAAGTGGTTTGTTAGACCTTTTTTGTATCACTCACTCATGCTGACACACATGCACATGCACACATACCCATCACTATGGGTAATTCAGAGTTCTTAGTCCACCTACAGCATGTCTGGGGTGTGGGAGGAAACCAGAGTACATGGAACAAAGTCTTATGAGCACAGGGCAGTCATGGCTAGTTTACCCACGACTAGTATTCAACCCTATAGCTTAGTTTCAATCTCAGTCCACCCTGCAGTAGACTTGTAGTCCTCTGACTTGTTTACTTACTCATTCTGCTGCCAGTTTAGAGTTTGTTCTGTGCTGAACTTTGGTCCCTTTGTTTTTTTTTTTGTTTTTTTTTTTTACTTTCTCCTTTTTATTACTTTACTCTGTTTCACTCAACCATCTTCACTTCTAATATATGTAATTTACAGTACTTTCATTTCACTTACTCATTTCCTCCTCCTTACATATTTCCCTCTTCTCTTACACTGTTCCTAACATCCTGCCTCTCTAATCTTACTCTTAATTGCATATTTTTTTGTTTCTTTAAATTTGGCATTAGGATGATTTATGCATATGATGTCGTATTTAGCTTGTACTATCACTGCTGCCTGCTATTGTAATCATTTACTGATGTGATTCGTGTATATAGTGTTCTATTGCTAGTTTGTATGTGCCTGATAGATATTGTGCAAATTAAAATGCTTTTCCTCAATATACTGTGTGTACAGTGAAAGGAAATATGCAAGGCCAAACAGCGGTTTTCAAAATAATATGGCTTGCTTGCAAGAACAGTTATTTTTTGTACATGTTCAGCTTAGATATTAATAACTTATAGCTGTGGGCTTTACTGTAAATGCATCCTGTTTAAAAAAAAAAAAAAAAAAAAAAAAAAAAAAAAAAGGAAGCTAATTTTCTTGGCTTTCAGATGCAGAAATAAATAAATAATATGCAGACAGGTCACGTGATGCAAAGATGATGTGGAGAGACTTTTGTGAAGTCTTCCGATACAGCGAGGACCAAAAAAGGGCATGAAAATAACCATGGACTTTTTCATGACACAGAAACCAGAAGAAAAAATTCACAAGGACATTAAAAATAACATTGGTTGAAAAGAGTATATAAACTGGACAGTATGTTTCATTCAGTAGTGACATTTTAGACTTAAGTGTGCCGTAGTCTATTCATCTGTCTAGCTGTGTTGTAACAGAATTGAAATAGCTCTGAGAGAATTAACTGTTTGGCAAGAATTTGTTCTAAGACAAATACAGAATAACAGATACAGTAGTACAGAGCTTGTCTGGTCTACTTTTGGACAGTTTCTTCAGTGCCATTCTACAGCATTTTGTCTGTTGCCATGTGGCATGGGTTGTTCCTACAAAGGTTCTTCAGACCAGAACACTTGCCTGGTTTATAAATATAAATAAAAAAACAAGGGGGGAAAGGATTCTGCACTCTCTAGATGTGCACAGACAGCTCAGATTCTACCTAGATAGGACTCTAAATCATTTAGAAAGACTGATCAATTATTATTCAGCTTTGCTGCAGGAGCAGAGGGCAAGGCTATATCCAAACAAACCATTTCCAAATGGATAGCACACTGCATCCATTTCTGCTACAAACAGCATGGTAAACCTCCCTCCAAGGGGGTCAGGACACATTCTACCAGAGCAACGTCCACCTCTGCAGCTTTCCTCAGAGGAGTCCCCACCAGGGACATCCTGGAGGCTGCAACATGGACATCTGTTCATACCTTCACCAAGCATTGCCAACTGCCTGTCTTCTCCAAATCCAGGGCAGACTTTGCCACCGCAGTCTTGCAGGGCATCCTAGCCACCCTCGAGTCTTCTTGACTGCTTCCACCCTTTTCTTCAGCTTTGGGAATCGACCCAAATGCGATGACTGCAACAGTGAAACATGAAGAATATAGTACAGTTGTGTACACTTAACATAAAGGTAGATGTTCGCGTGTATTCACTGTTGCAGTCCTGGTTTCCCTCCCTCCATCCCCCTTGTCAAAGGAAAAACAACTTCAAAATGATCAACACACGGCAGGTTCAGGTTAAGGCACTTTAATCTTGCAGCAGGGAGACAAAAACGTGATAATACAGAGTTTGTCTAACTAGAATCGGGAAGTGAAGCTATTCTTATACATTTCTTACAAGACATTGCCTACCAAGCTGACATAGTAAATCACAAGTTCTTTCAATATTATTTCACAGCAGCTGTTTGTCCATGATTTTCTGCTGGCATATCAAGTTTACAAAAAAACTTCCTAAGAAAAACATGTGGCCTTGATGACCACCGGTCAGATACAACTTCTCACTATGCAATATTACCATTCAAGGTACTATGGCTAATTCGAGCACAAAGCAAGTTTTGTGCAAGTACACATTATAGTTAATTTCTTCAAGCAGTCTTTGTTTGATGTATCTCATTTTTCTGCAGCTGTGCATGTTCTCATAACACAAACAGAGCTGATTGTTCAAGTTCAATATAGAAAACAGTATTGTTCTATTCATTCATTTTCCTGACCTAGCAGATAATCACCTGCTTCTCATTAAATTTCCAAAAGGCATAAACATGAATTTTGCTGTGCTAGCAAATACTATGTCAGAGAGCATCTTGCAATTTCAGAAAGCATACTGCAGTTTGAAAAGCATCTTTTAATTTCATACAGAATTAAGCTGTACATAAAATAGAATGAAATGTGTTAACTCTTTTAGCATCTAATAAGCACTAAACATATACATTAATACATATTTTTCTAACACCCGTTGTCTCTCTCTCTCTCCCCCTTCCCCCCCTCTCTCTTTCTCTCTCTCCTTACAAGGAATGTTTGGTATTTACTTTCTACTGGTGGTGTTCTTCCACCATAACCTATCTCCCGTTGGGGGCTCCTGACAGTGCAAGAAAAACTGATGTAATGGTGTCGGCTGCCTGATTTTATACCACTGATGACCTGACATCAGTCCTGGAGCGACTGCAACTGGCACAGAAATACTAAGCCTCTGGTATTCGGGCCGACTGAGGGCTACCCTGGCAGGGATAACCCAAGTGTGATGACTGCAGCATTGAATACACTCGAACATCTACATTTATGGTAAGTGTACACAACTGTACTATCTTGAGGGTTGGGCCTTCTAGTTTGAACTTGTAGTGCAGTAGGAGAAAGGGAAGCCACCTTGAAAGTAAGGAAGAGTCACCATCTGTGTAAGCGAAAAGGATTGCAAGCATCCCGAGAAGATGAATAAAAAGAATAATACAGGATTGAGAAAAAGCTTGGAAAAAATGGCAAAAATATAAAACACTTCAATATTTCAATCTTCAGAATGCACCACAACTGTACTAAAAAGCAAGTAAATGAAGAAAAAAAACAAACAAACAAATGATAACAAAAACTGTACTATAACAACATTAAGAGCAATAGTAAACATATTCCTACAAATTCTGGTCAGTTATTAAAGAAATCTTACATCCTGGCCAAAAATTCAACATTAACCCCTCTCCCAATTACTGACCATTCGAAACATCCGTACAGTTTAACCGTTATTTCATAGATATTATAGCATCCCTAACCAAGGATTCCCCAATGTCTAATCCCAACCCTGCCCAGCAGCCACATATCATCACATCCACTTTCACCTTCAAACCTGTACCCACACCGTATGTATAACTACTTTTGAACTCAAACCAGTTCTACTTCAGCTGATGACCTTCCAAGCTAGTACCTTAAAATAACAGCCAGTAGCGTTGCCCATCCTGTCTTAATCTTATAAACAGGTCAATCCAGGAAGCCCACATAGGAGGTTAACAGGCTAATGATTGTAGAGTCTTTTCATTCAAGGCCTCAATTTTCCCAATTATCAATGCTTACAGGTTGGAATGGCTTTGGTATATGCCTGTGCTTTAGGTCATCTACAAACTGCCCTTGTCCATAAGGGCCACAGACAACAAGCCAGGGGTGAATTTGCAATTTCTCATCTATTTGTCCAAATTTCATTTGATTAGGCTTAGAGAAGGGATCTGTTTCACATGAATGGGGAATCTGTTCCAGAGAAGTGGCAGTCTCTGAGACACATATCTGTCTTTCCAGTATGTTTTGTTTATATTACAGACAAGGTTTAGATCCTTAGATTAAGTAAGTCTTGTGTTATTTATTTTGTGAATGTGTAGCAGATCCATCAGGGCTGGATCAGAGAATGCCTTGTAGGTTAGGCATATATCAACCATCAGTAGTCTGTAGTAGACAAGAGTACAGGGACAGGGCTTTGAGATGGTCCACATAGGACATATTTACACCTTCTATTCTTTTAGTGAGGAACCTATATGGCCACTCCAGCTGTTGCAGATGCTTGGTCAAGTACATGCTGAAGGGTGCATTGTACTTGAATTTTTGTCTGAGGGCTGAGTATAGTGGGACTATGATTTCCTTATTGCTGGATATCATGCCCTAACTTATAAACTGCACCACATAGAAGGATTTTCTTACTACCATGGACATGCATTTATCAAAGCTCAGGTTGCTGTCAATCTGAATTCCCAAGTTCCCTACTACTGGGTCTATTCTTAGAGGAGTGTTATCAGTGTTGTAATTTGCAGAGGTTCTCATTTTCCCATAGGATATAATTATGCATTTTATTTTTGCATTGAGTTTTAGGCCATGGTTCTGGCACTAGTTATTTGTCTGTATGAGACTGTCCTGGAGGATATCTACATCTTTAGGAGGTTCAATGATTACAGCCAACTTTCAGTTGTCAGCAAAGTATATTGCAAACAGTAGAAGTCCCTGTACCAAGCGCTGCCGGACACTGCTAGTAACAGGCCTCATGGTAGTGGTGAATTCCTCCACACTAACTTGATATGGCCCATCTGTGAGCCATTTGGCTATCCATCAGGTGACATAGGGACTTATGCCTAAATTTGTGAGTTTGTCTATAATACCCAAGTGAAGTATTGTGTCAAATGCCTTTGCCAGGTCAAGGTAGGCAGTGTGCACCATTTTGCCGTGATCCATGTTTATAGTGACCTTCTCAAATAAGTCCACCAAGTTTAGTAAGCTGATTTCCTATATCTTTGTTTATTAGGTCTACTGGCGTTCTTTCCATGGCCTTGCATACATGACTAGTTGAACTTGTGGGTCTGTTGATGGTCTGGCTTTGTGTAGAGGGATGACTGTTGTAGTCGTCCATTCTCTAGAGTTGAAGCTTGTGTGGAGGCTGTTAAACAGAGATTCTAGTGGGCCTGGCAAGTCTTGTATCAAGTTATTTAGGAGGCATCCTGGGATATTATCAGGACTCATTGATGCAGTATTTTTTGCTCTGGAGAGCAAAGAGGACCTGTTTAGTGATGTTGTGGAGAAATAGTAGAGGGTAATTCGTTGGGGGGGGGGGGATTGGAGCTACATTTCTCAGCCAGCAAGTTTGCTATATTCCTGGCTTGGTATAGGAAATTCCATTTAATAATAGATCTGAAGTAGGAGATTCATTTGTCTGCAACCTGTGGGTTATGGATCCGATATCGGATCCGAACCGGCATGGTTTACCAGCTATGGATCCAAGCTCTCAGCTCCTCCCCTCACCCATAATGCCCTGCTCTACCCTCATGACCTCAGATCCCGTTTGCCGCGCATGGTGACCAGATTGTTTTTTCCAGCTCTCCAGCTAAGTGCTATATTTAGTGTTTAAAGTACTCAAATTTGAAATTTTTTGGTTAATTTTGTGTGAAAGTGTAGGTTTCCCTCTTGTATTATTATTTTTTTTTAGAGTTTAAAACTTAAATTTATATCCCTCCCCTCGCTGGTAGCGTAGTGTGTGTTTGGGCCTGTAAGTGGTTTTTTGTTACTTTTACTTTAGTTCTAGTAACTTTATTTGTTAGTTTGGGATGTCTGAGCAGCCCAAAGCTATTTTCTAAGTACTGCGAGTGAGGCCATAAGCATTCGCCAGCAGATGGCCAGACTGGGTGATTAGATGCCAGGGGGTAGAACACGTCACATCTGGATGTTCCATTTGTGCAGGGTTCAACCCCAGGGCATTGAAGGAGCGGAGGTCCAAGCTTGTTTTGGCGGGTCTCTTGCCGCGGACTCGGCTCGGCCTCCGCTCCTTCGGGGTAACTACCACGGTTATTCCTCTCCGGCTCCCCTCCTCCTCCTGGGACTCAACCTCCCGTTTCTGGTTGGAGGAGAGGGACGCTAGGAAGAAGGACCGGAGGAGAAGCACCATAAGCGGCGGGCCGAGACCTCTGTTTCGCCCCGCCAGCCAAGCGGCTTCTCCCGCCCCTTGTCTGCTGGCTCTCCCCTCCTCGGCTCCGGTCTCCAGTGTGTTTTCACCGGGACCTGAGGAGGAGGAGACCCGATCTCCGTCGAGGCTATCGAGGAGCCACTCAAGGCCTACCTCGGTAGCCTCGTCGAGATCAACTTACAGCCTGTCGGACGCTGATCTGGACCGGATGATGAGAAGGTTCATCCAGGCCCAGATGCAGATGGGAGTGCTCTTGCCTCCCCTCTGGGGAGCTCGACCCTTTTCAAGCCAATTGCTCCTTCTCCGACCCGCTACCGGGTTCGAGCAGTTGAGCCGAGCAGCCGGGCGGGTGGGCCGGCGCCGATAGTACTTGGTACTTCGGATCCGACCCTGTCCTCGAGTGCGTCGGATCCGACCTCTCGGAGCCTGGATCCAAGCCTCGGATCCGGGGGGATCAGTGCTCCTTCGGCGCCGTCTGTGTCGGAGCGCACTGTCGCCGGATCCGGCGCCGCGCCAGCTCCGATCCACTCTTCGGATCCGAGGGGGAGCCGATTGTCTGATCCTTTGGTCGAGGTCGGCTCCCCTTCGGCTTTTGATGTAGTGGAGAGGGCCCTGTTGAGGGTCTCCGGACCCCCGGCACTTGTTTCGGCTCCGTCCCGCTCCCTCTGCACTGGGTCAGGCTTCCACCATCCGGCCCTTGGGACAGCCCGCTTGTGCCCCAAGCTGTTCCCCTGGAACAGGTTGCTGCTTAGGAGTCCTCTGACAGCCCCCAGAGGATGTTCCTCGCAAGCATACGCAAAGGAGGCACATTGACTCCCCGAGTCTCTCACGGAAGACACGGATTTGGAGGAAGGGAAAGCTCCCCACGGTCACCCCGAGGATGTCTCATTTGGAGACATCATGGAAATGCTCCGCATAAGGGGGTGGTCTGCCCCAAGTCTTCCTCGGACGAGTCCGTGTTCTTGGAGGCATTTGAAGCGGGCCCATCTACCTCTTGGGTGTCCCCTCCTGCCGACCCCCTGGTGGACCTCATTACCACCAGGGCGTGGAAGGAACCGGACACCGTGGAGCCAATCCCTAAGAGGCCCGACCGGATCCTCAGTCCACCGGCTGACCGTGCCCATTGGAGTAAGGGGCCTCCGGTAGATGCCATGTTGACGGCGGCGGCCACCAAGAGGGAACTTGCTCAGGAGAGTCCCTCAGTCCATCCCCCGAGCAAGGAGTCTCGGATGATGGACCGCTTGGGGAAGCGGATGTTTAGTTCAGCGACCTTCTCGGTAAGGCGCTGAACTACCTGGCACACGTAATTAGGATGCAGCGCGATCTCATTAAAGAATACGCTGCATCTCCCCCAGAGTCCATGTCGGAGGAGGACAAAGTGCTGCACTCCACCCGCATGGCCACTCTTAGATCAGTTACCAATACCTCTATGCGGCTACTCTCCCATGCTACGGAAGGCGCCGCTAGAGCACTGAGGGCAGGTCTAGTCACTAGGCGTCAGGCCTGGCTCCGTCATTGCGATTTCTCAGAGCCCTTCAAAGCGTCATTTGCGAACGCCCCCTTTGATGGTTCTGCCCTCTTTGGCAAAACCGTTCGCGACACTTTTGACCCAGAGCGAGAAGGACGGGAAGACGCTGTCTGCCGTCTGCCGTCTGAATCCGCTTCTCTGCACCCCAGAGGCCCTATTCTAGGAACCAAAAGGGTCAGAAGAAGATGTGGTTCCGGAAGTCGCAGCAATCCCAGCCTGCTCCGGACAACCAGTTCTTCCGTGGCAGAGGAGGACAGGGAGGACGCCGCCCTAGAGGCAGAGGGGCTCCCAGGAACTTCGGGTCCAGAGAACCCTTCTCTGAACGGCCCGCGCAGCAACCCTGAGGGGTTGCCCGGCTGCTCCACTCTGGAGGCAGTCGGGGGACGCTTTTCGGGGCACCTAGCGGCATGGGAGTCCATAACATCAGACCGCTAGGTTCTCCAGATCATATCCAGAGGATACCGCATCCCATTTTACCAAAATTGAAGTCCCTCCCAGACGTTCCACCCAGTCAATGGGAGGCCGCTTTGGCAGAAATTGGCCATCTGCTAAAGAAAAGAGCCATCCAGCCCGTCCCCCCAGACCAGATCGGATCAGGGTTCTACTCCAGGTTCTTTTTAGTGCCAAAAAAGACGGGGGATCTAAGACCAATTTTAGACCTTTCTCTCTTGAACCTGGCAGTTCCCAAGGAGAAGTTCCGAATGGTCACACTGCAATCTATTCTCCCCCTTCTGGGAGAAAATCACTGGATGTGTTCCATAGACCTCAAAGATGCGTACTACCACATTCTAATGGACAGGCGCTCCAGGAGGTTTCTTCGCTTCCGGCTGGGAGCCAGTCACTACCAGTTCTGGGTCCTTCCCTTTGGTCTCACCACAGCCCCCAGGGTGTTCACCAAAGTATTAGCAGTGGTAGCGGCCCACCTGAGGCTTCAGGGGTGCAGGTCTTTCCCTACCTGGACGACTGGCTCCTTACCGCCCAACAAGGCATCTACTACTATTGGCGAGACTCCTTTCTCCATCTTGCTCCCAGTCTGGGCATCACTATAAACACAAAGAAATCCAACCTAGCACCCACACAGCTCTTAGATTTTATAGGGGCCAGGTTAGACACAAGGAGCTTGAAAGCCTTCCTCACTGCGGACAGAGTTCAAAATCTGCAGCTCCAGGTGCGGGCCATTCTCCACTCAAGTTCAGTTCCGGCGGAGTTGGTCCTGAGGGCTCTAGGGTCCATGGCATCTGCTATAGCACTTCTTCCTCTCGCCAGGCTCAATATGCGCATCCTCCAGTGGACTCTCTTAGTACAGTGGTCGTACCTTGCTCTTCCTATGCATCATCCCATTGCGATCAGCAAGGCTTGCAAGCGGTCCCTCCTGTGGTGGCTTCACTCCCCGGATCTCCACGGAGGCCGCCCATTTTGTGCTTCTCCCCCTCTCGCCACGGTGACCACGGACGCCTCCCGCCTCGGGTGGGGGCATTTTGCAGGCGGACCGTCCAAGGCACGTGGAACGATTCAGAGACCTTACTGCATATCAACGTTCTAGAGATGAGAGCAGTGCTCTTGGCGTTGCTAGCACTTCAGGACTTTCTTCCCTTGGGAACAATTGCGATTCAATCGGACAACATGTCAGTTGTCTGGTATATCAACAAGCAAGGAGGAACCAGGTCTTACCCTCTTTGTCGAGAAGCCATGAGAGTTTGGGAATGGGCAATCTCCACCAACCGCTTTCTAATAGCAACGCACATTCCGGGTCGGTCCAACATCCTGGCGGACAAGCTCAGTCGCACCATTCTGACCCCTTACGAGTGGTCTCCCAATACTCAAGTAGCGGAACGCATATTCGCACGGTGGGGAACTCCTTCATGCGATCTTTTTGCCTCTCCCTCAAACACCAAGTGCGACAGTTTTTCGCTCTGATACCTCCTCCAGGAGGTTCCCCAAGAGACGCTCTGGTGCATGCTTGGCCACCCGGTCTTCTGTATGCTTATCCCCTTGCCTCTGATGCTCCAAGTTCTTCAGAAAGCCTCTCGGGTGGGTTGCAGAATGATCCTCATTGCTCCCTTTTGGCCTCCACAGGTGCGGTTCCCCTTCCTAAGGTCTCACTCGGTGAATCCCCCTTGGATTCTAGATCCCATTCCGGATCTGATATCTCCTCCATCCTGCCTATCACCTCCGAACCTGGACAACCTGAAGCTGACCGCTTGGCTGCTCCAGTTCCACTCTTGATCAGGACTCCCGGTATTTCGTCCCCTGTTAAGGCTATCCTGGTGGCAGCTCATAAACCGTCCACTAGGAAAGTCTACCGTAGCAAGTGGAAACGGTTTTCTTTGTGGGCGGAGCGGCAAGGCCTGAACCCCTTCACAGTTCCTCTCCCTTTAGTGCTTGATTTCTTAACCACTCTTTTTAACGATGGTGCCAGCAGTTCCACAGTCAAAGTACAACTTGCGGCAATTTCACATTATCACATTGGTCATGACTCCAGTCCACTCATGTCGGCCAAGTTGTGTAAAATTTTCCTTAAAGGTACTTTCCTTTTCAGGCCCCTTGTAAAACAAGCGGTTCCTCTCTGGGACCTTTCCTTAGTTCTCCAGGCCTTGACCGCCCCTCCCCCCTCGAACCGGCGGCTACGGTAGATCTCAAATTCTTGTCGTTCAAGACTGCCTTCTTAGTAGCCATTACTTCGGCCAAGAGAGTTTCAGAGCTCCAAGCATTATCAGCTAAACCTCCTTACTTGGTCTTTCATCCGGACAGTGTTTACCTCAGGACCAACCCGTTCTTTCTTCCTAAGGTAGCTTCTGAAGCAAACATTAATCAATCCATTAACCTCCCTGTTTTCTTTCCTAAATTTGAAAACAAAGGTGAATACAAGCTTCACTCCTTAGATGTTCACAGGCAACTTAGATTTTATCTAAACAGAACGGCTGGTCATAGGCAATCCGACCAGTTGTTCATTTCCTTTGCTAAATTTAATTTGGGCAAGCCAATTTCTAAAGTCTCTCTGTCTCGCTGGATTTCACAATGTATCTTATTGGCTTATCAAGCTTCAGGAAGGCCTGCACCGGAGGGTGTACACGCCCATTCAACCCGGTCAGTCTCTACCTCGGCAGCCTTTAAGGCTAGGATTCCTCTAGATGGTATTTGTGCAGCAGCCACGTGGGCTTCATCTCATACTTTTATTTCCCACTACAAGTTGGATCTTGCATCTAGGGGTAGAGCATCATTTGGCTCATGGTGCTCGGAATATCCTTCCATGATGGCCGCCCAAGATTCAGGTAGCTGGGGACTCTGTCCCACAGGTTGCAGACAAATGAATCTCCTACTTCAGATTTAGAAGTTATGTACTCACCATAACGTTCCATCTGAGTAGGTGTATTCATTTGTCTGCAACCATCCCGCCCTCCTATCCCCCTGGCCTTTCAGTTTCCTGCATATGGTGTGTTACCCTTTTCAGGGTGTTCTTGCTGTTGGCAAACTCGATCTGAGGTCATGAGGGTAGAGCAGGGCATTATGGGTGAGGGGAGGAGCTGAGAGCTTGGATCCATAGCTGGTAAACCATGCCGGTTCGGATCCGATATCGGATCCATAACCCACAGGTTGCAGACAAATGAATACACCTACTCAGATGGAACGTTATGGTGAGTACATAACTTCTAATTTAATACACTTTTGGATGTTTTCTTTAAGGTTGGGTGGATAACTGAATAATGCCTTATGGTTTTGTTTAGCTTGGGAGGCTATTTTTACCTCAGAGTTGGCTTTGGCCGACTTGCTTAGTCCCCTGAGTTGCTTGTTGAGACCGAGGAGTTTTTTTTGTCTTTTGGAAATAGCCCTTCCTATATTTGAACAGAATTTTCTTTCTTAATTTCCCCTCTCTCTCTCTGGGGAAAAAAGTCACACACTATCCCTGTATGCAAAGGAAAATAAAGATATTGGGGACCTACAGACACTGGATCCTACCCAGTTAGGCTTTGTTACGGGCAGATCCTGCCTCTTAAAACCTGGTCGATTTCTTTGAAACAGTCACCAAGGCCATTGACGAGGGGAAGGTGGCCCACACAGCCTACCTGGACCTCGCAAAAGCCTTCGATACAATACCCCACTCGGGCATTATAGATAAGCTCACCAGCTTAAATATAAACCCCTATGTCACTAGATGGGTTGCAAACTGGCTCAAGGACAGAACCCACATGGTTAGAATTGCTGGAGCCATGTCAGACTCCAAACAAGGCTCAGTCCTGGGACCTCTCTTGTTAGGTATATATTTCTTGGAAGTACAGGCCAACACGGAAGGACTGTGGCTGACCAAGTTCGCAGTTGACTGCAAACTAGGTGCCATAATCGACTCTCCAGCCGACACAAGCATCCTACAAAAGGGCCTTATAGAAACAGACAACTGGTGCCAGAGCCATGGCCTCAAGCTAAACGCCAAAAAGTGTATAGTCATCCCCTTTGGCAAAAACAAAGTGCCCACAAATTACAACATAGGTGGTAATCCATTAAGTATAGAAGAAATAATTAGGGACCTGGGGACTCAAGTTGATAGCAATCTCTCATTTGCCTGGCCAAAGTGGTTAGAAAAACATTTTATATAGCCCACCTAATCATGAAGGGATTCACATCTAGATCAGGGGAGGTCATCGTTCCTCTTTACTCATCCCTCATCAGGCCCATAATTGAGTACAATGCCCCTTTTGGGATGTACCTTACCAGACACCTGCAGCAACTGGATAGACCCCAAAAGTACCTCACCAAGAGGATCAAAGGGCTCAAACAGATGCCATATGCTGCCCGGTTAAAGAAACTCCAGCTCTACTCAGGGGCATACTGCCTGCTCAGAGGCGATCTGTGCCTGATGTATAAAGCCATGTCCAACCCGGAATTAATGGACATGCTGCACCTCAGAAAATCCAAATCCCATCGAGCTACGCGCTCGAGAGACTTGAACCTCAGCACTGAAATAAATAGGACATGCTGGAAGGACAGATTCATAACCTAGAGGCTCCCTTCACTCTGGAATAAAATCCCAGTCCAGGTTAGGCAGAGTCCCTCATTGACTCTCTTTAAGAGGAATCTTGATGAGTGGTTGGGAGATCGTAGGTTTACCCCGGGTATCACTTCTGTGTCACTGTTAGACAGAGGCACAGTATACTAACCTCGAAAAAGGGCATAGCAAAATTTATTTAAAATGGGTGGCGAAAGCCAAACACACACTGGCTAGGCTTATAAATGCCTTAGGGCAGATAGCCTAGTATGAACCTATGAACCTAAGTTAAACAAGCAAACAAGTAAGGCTGCCCACTCGGGAAAACGAATATGAGAAATGCTTGTTATGAGGCAGCAATGTTACTGCATGAAGAGGCCCACTTGCTTTGCTTCTGCATACTTTGTGTCTCACAAGCAAAATATAAATGTCACTGTGCACCACTAATATGTATAATCTGGTATTACAGTTAGACAGCACAGCTGGCACTTACTATCAAAGTTGACACAGCAGCATTTTGTCTTAAAAATATTTAGATTTGTATTTGCATTGCTGTAGAAATATTAAGCTCTGCCTGCAGAGAATTTCATAATGCATAGAAAAGGGACCTGAGGCCATTAATTAGATAAGGGGAAATTAGCCTTAAGAATAACCTTTTGTTAAATCTGAAGACTGCCTTTTTTTCAACTGCTACTCTGTGAAAATTCGAAGTACATAACAGATGTGAGGAAAAACTGTGCAGTGTGTAATGAGTGATGTTATGTAGTCCAATCTCACCTTCATTCTTACCCGTGGGTTCGGAGCCGAACCTCTGCTCCCACTCGGCCATACTCTAGCTCGAAGTCTTCAATTGGCTCGTGGCTAAGAGGTATCCCATCGTGCAACAGGTCTATTTCCCAGATCTCATTCGCCGCTTGTTAAGCTCAGACGTGTTCTCGCTTTTGGCCATGGCTAACTATATTGTTTATAAAATTTTTATAAACTGTTGACTTGTTGCTTAAAAAAGCTATTTTCATAGCTCTGTGTAGGTGGTAGTGGTGTTTTACTGCTTGTATTTGTTTCTCTGGCTGTTTTTTCTGCCCTTGTCTGACTGTTTGGGTATCCCGTTCGTTTTCCTTTCCGCACGGGCTAGGCCCATTTAAGTTAGAGGACCTAGTCCTCCCCATTGTTTCTGTATGGTCTTTGGTTTGGCGCTCCATTCTTTTAATGTTTAGTGTTGTGTCTGGCTAGTGGTGCTTCCTGCCTTTGTTTCCCCGGGCTAGGCCCGTTTAAGTTAGAGGACCTAGTCCTCCCTGTTGTTTTCCCACCAGTTTCTTGGCCGTTTGAGTTAGAGGCCCTGTTTCTTGTTAGTTGGGTCTAGTGTGTGTACATATTAATTTGTTCCTTTCAGCGTGTCCAAGGATCCTAAGGAACACAGGTATTCGGGCTTTAAAAAGTGTGTTGAATGCAGCAGTAAAATGTCTTTAACTGATGGGCATTCTGTGTGCGTGCACTGCTTGGGGGCTATTCACCTCCAAGAGTCCTGCTTGTTTTGTCATTCCTTCAGTCCCCGTGTGCTACAGCAGAGGAACAACAAGCTAATTTTGAAAGAACTGCTTAAACACTCCTTCGAGGAAGACTTGGCTAAGTCTTCCAGTGCATTATCCTCTCCAGCTAAAAAGGACAAAAAGACTTCCAAGAAGCACTCTCCGGCTCCATCTGTTTCTTCGGAGCTGACAGAGAAAGATGCTAGAACAGCTTCTCCTTTTTCGGTTCCATTGCCCTCTGTGTCGAAAGAAGGTAGTCTCTTGACTTAGTCCGTATCGGCTCCCAGCCTTTTGGAGCCGGTCTCCAGTTTTTCGACTGGGTTTTCCTTCATGCAAGTCCCCTTCTGTAGGGAGATCCAGATCTCCTACTTTATCTTCCAGGACTCTTTCCGATGAGGACATTGATAGGGGTGGTGAAGAAACTGCTTCAGTCATCGGTGTTGGGTCAAATCGATTTCGGCTCTGACCCAATCAGCTCCGGAGCCTATGGCCTCTTCATCCTTTGTTGTTCCTCCAAGCCTTTCTTGGCCTTCGGAGCCAGAGTTCTTGGTGCTGTCGGGCGCCGTTAAGTTGGTTCCAGTAACTTCTCCTGGCCTCTCTGTTCCGATTTCCGCTCAGTCCCCGTCGGCTCTGTCCACGGGGTCGAGGGTTCACAGTTTTCCAGTCGGACCCGAGGGGGAGGTCTCTGATTGATCTTCATCGGTTCCGAGCTTTCTTCTCGGTGCTTTGGCCCGAGTGAGCTTGGACCCGACCTTGGCTTCGGACCTCATCTCCTCGGCGCTGAGGGCTACTACTGTTTCATCTTCAATTAGTCGGCCTTCAGAGCCGGGGGGATCAGCCTTCGAGGTTATGAGGAGTGTGCTGGCGAGGTCATCAGCTGCATCCTACGGCACCGATACTATGCCCCCTCCAGCACCGGTGTCAGTTTCGGATCACGCTCGATCCATGGGCAGCGGAGGCCCTAAGCCTCCGGATTCCACCATGAGTGGTCCCCAACTTTCTGACGTCTCCCCAGAGTTTTTGCCTGAGGAGTTTGCCAGAAAGAGATTGTGTAAGAGGAAACACCTTGACCCCCGTATAAGTCTCTCACTTCAGATACCAACCTCGAGGAGTCAGAGGGGTCCCCCAAGTTGTCTTCTGAAGATATCTCTTTTTCAGATATCCTGGAGATCTTGAAGCAGAGAGGCGGCTGGCCATCCAGATCCCCTTCTGATGAGTCGGTGTTCCTGAAGGCTTTCGGGTCTCAACCCTCCGCCTCTTGGGTTTCTCCCCCTTTTGATGGGCTATTAGATCTTGTCTGTCGAAAGGTGTTGGGAAACTCCTAACACTGTGGAACCGGTCCCAAGTAGACCCACTAAGTTTTTGTCCGCCCCCTCTGACAAGGAGCAGCTGTCTAAAGGCATTCCAGTAGATGCCATGGTGGTGGTAGTGGCCACCAAGAAGGAACTTGCCGAACCTTCGTCTACCGTCCATCTGCCTAACAAGGAGTCCCGGGCTATGGACAGGTATGGGAAGTGTGTGTTTACCTCAGCAGCATTTACACTGCGGTCACTGTACTACTTGACGCATTTTACGAGGCTCCAGAGAGATCTCCTAAAAGAGCTAGGAGATTCTCTACAGGGTAACATTTCTGATGCCGTGGCACAGAAGGTCAATGCACAGATGTCTACCTTAAATTCCATTACCAACTCCTCCATGAGGGTGATCTCATATGCAGCTGACTGAGCGAGTAGGGCTGCGGGTTCCGGAGTCTCTCTTAGGAGACACTCCTGGATGCGCCTGTGCAATTTCGCGGAGGCCTTCAAGTCTACGTTCACCAATGCTCCATTTGATGGTTCATCGTTGTTTGGAACCAAGGTGAAGGACACTCTCACTAGGTGCAAGCAGGAAGGAAAAACCCTGTCTGCCATGAGAGTCCATTTTTCCATGCCTTCTAGACCTTACCCCAAGGGCCAGAAGGGTAGGAAAATGTGGTTCAGGAAGTTGCAGAGGTTTTTTTTCAGGACGCACAAAGTGATTCCCTCTCTGGGGGCAGGGGAGGGGGTGGAAATTCAGGAAGACACCGCCCTAGAGGCAGAAGAGGCCCGCGTAACCAGGGGGACCGTGATTCCTTTCGTGGTTCTCCCTGCCAGCGCTCCTGAAGGGAGGCCCAACTGTGTGTCTCTGTAGCTGGCCGGGGGTCGCATTTACTTATAGCCAGAGGCCCGGCAAGAAGTCACCCAAGACGAGTGGGTATTAAAGATAATTTCCAGATGTTATCATATCCCCTTCTCTTCTCCTCCCCCGCCATCCAAGAGAATCCCAGACGTTCCACCCAGTCACAGGGATTCCACAACTTTAGAAATAAAAAAGTTGCTTTCAAAGGGAGCCATCCTGCCTGTCCCCGCAGACCAAGTAGGAATCTTTTTGGTGCCGAAAAGAACAGGGGGACCTGAGACCCATCTTGGATCTCAGCCGATTGAACCTTCATGTACAAAAGTCCAAGTTCCGCATGGTCACCTTACAGTCAATACTCCCTCTGTTAGGGAAAGATGTGTTGATGTGCTCCATCAATCTCAAAGATGCTTACTACCATATCAAGATGGACAGGGCATCGAGAAGTAATTTATGCTTCCGGCTGGGAGCCAGTCATTTTCAGTTCTGCGCTCTGCCCTTCGGTCTCACCACAGCCCCCAGGGTGTTCACCAAATGCATGGCAGTGGTAACGGCTCACTTGAGACGTCAGGGATTCCAAGTGTTTTCGTACCTGGATGACTGGCTCATTTCTGCCACCACCAGGCATCTACTGTTACAGACCAGGGATGCCACCATTACACTGTGCCAACGGTTAGGAATTACTCTAAATTGGAAAAAATCTGCCTTGTTGCCCTCACAGTGTGTCACCTTTTTATTGGCATTGAACTAGATACGGTGCTCATGAGGGCCTTCTTACCAGAAGAGAGAGTTCAGGCTCTACAACAGCAGGTCTACGTCTTACTACCATTGAGGAAAGTCAGGGCAAAAGTGGTCCTCAAGTTATAAGGGACCATGGCTGCCACAATCATGCTAGTACCCCTTGCCAGACTACACATGAGGTTTCTTCAGTGGCTGCTTTTCACCCAGTGGTCACTGCAGCATCTCCCACTCTCCCATTTTATTCTGATTATGGACACGTGCAAGCGGGATCTACGCTGGTGACTTCAGGCCAGCAATCTCAACGTGGGCAAGCCCTTTGTCCCATCTTTTCCAGTTGCCACGGTGACCACGGATGCCTCCCAGATTTTGGGGGGGGGGCATTATCTTGGCAGGACTGTCCAAGGCACGTGGCAGGATCACGAGACCCATTTGCATATCAATGTCTTGGAGATGAGAGCAGTGCTATTAACGTTGCAAGCACGTCAGAGCTCTCTCCCTCTAGGGACAATTGCAATCCACTCAGACAACATGTCAGTGATGTGGTACCTGAACAAACAGGGAGGAACCAAATCATACCCCCTTTGCAGAGAGGCACTTAGAGTTTGGCAGTGCCTTCCCAACGCTTTCTAGTTGCAATGCATATACCAGGGAAGTCCAGCGTGATTGCCGACAAGCTGAGCAGAGCTATCCTAATGCCTCATGAGTGGTCCCTGAACAATTATGTTGCGGAAGAGATATTCCACAGATGGGGTCAGCCTTGCTGCGATCTATTTGCCAGCCCCCTCAAGGCCAAATGCAGCAGCTACTTCACCCTTATCCCCCCAGAGGGGGAGACACCCAGGGATGCTCTAGCTCACAGTTGGCCCTCCGGTCTTCTTTACGCCTTTCCACTGTTACCTGTGATATCAAAGGTCATTCAGAAAGCACAGTCTTTGGGCAGCAAAATGATCCTCATTTTCCCATACTGGCCTCGTCAGATTTGGTTTCCCTTCCTTCAACCCTATCTAATGGACAACCCCTGGATTCTGGACCCAGTTTCAGATCTGCTGACTTATGTCAGGACAGTTCCATCCCTACATCCAGACCCTCAGGTTGACAGCTTGGCTGCTCTAGTTCCGTCCTTAGTCAGGCTTCATGATTTTTCCCTGGAAGTGGTCCATATTCTGTCATCTTCCCATAAGCCTTCTACCAGGAAGATTTATTCCAGTAAGTGGAAGAGATTTTCTATTTGGGTCCGTGTGAGACATATTGATCCTTATACAGTGCCTATTTCGACAATATTGGAATTTCTTTCTCAACTGTTTAGTCAGGGTTCAGCTGCGGCAACCATTAAAGTGCAATTGGCAGCAATTTCTATCTTTCACGTTGCTAATGAGCTCAACCTTATGGCTCATAGGCTTTGTAGGGCTTTTATGAGAGGGACATTGTTACTCCGACCTCCAGTCTTTGATCCAGTGATGCCATGGGACTTGAATTTTGTACTACAGAAGCTCACCTCAACTCCCTTTGAGCCCGCAGCGACGTGTGACATTAAATTCTCGTCATGGAAGAGAGTATTCTTGGCAGCCATAACTTGAGCTAGGCGGGTCTCTGAACTCCAAGCATTATCGATTAGGCCACATTATTTGGTGTTTCACAAAGATAGTGTCTCCTTAAGAACCAACCCTTCTTTTGTTCCAAAGGTTGACTCTTTTGTCAGTATCAACCAATCCATTGAGTTGCCTGTATTTTTTCCTGAATTCTCCAACAAGGGAGAATTTAAGTTTCATCAGCTGGATGTTCACAGACAATTGCGTTTCTATTTACATAGGACAAAAGATTTCAGGAAATCAGATCAAATGTTTGTCTCGTTTTCAGACACCAGACTGGGGGTTCCGGTTGCTAAGGTAACCTTGTCTCGCTGGATCTCTGATTGCATCTCATTTATTTATGCTTCCAATGGCAAAGAATTACTCTTTAAAGTGAAAGCTCATTCTGCACAATCTGTGGCTACCTCAACTGCGTTTCAGGCTAGGATGTCTATGGATGATATTTGTGCTGCAGCAACATGGGCTTCACCTCATACCTTTATTAGTCACTACAAATTAGATCTGGTCTCTAGAAGCAGATCTTCCTTTGGTTCCATGGTGCTCAAGAGTATATTTCACTGAGCCACCCAAGATCAAGGTGCTAGTGGCGCTGTCCCACGAGTAAGAATGAAGGCGAGATTGGACTACATAACATCAAGAAGTTATGTACTCACCATAACGTTCAATGTATGTAGTCCATCTTGCCTTACATTCTTACTAACCCTCCCTCCTTCCCCCTCCTGGAGGACCTGGAGGTATTGTCTCTAGGTGTATGTAGTCCCTTCTGTTGGGGTGGTTGTTATTCTCAGTGTTTGTGTGTGAGCTTGCAGCAAACAAGATCTGGGGAATAGACCTGTTGCACAATGGGATACCTCTTAGCCACGAGCCATTTGAAGACTTTGAGCTAGAGTATGGCCGAGTCAGAGGCGAGGTTTGGATTCGAACCCACAGGTAAGAATGTAAGACGAGATGGACTACATACATCGAACGTTATGGTGAGTACATAACGTCTTGTTTTAGTTTTCTCAGTTCGTCTTGTGAGAGAGAATAGACTTAATTGTGCAGTGTCAGACTGAATCAGCTGATGCTAAAGTGTAAAAAGTCAGGGTACTATTACATGCACAAACTGTCTTGTTTAGGAGATTTTGCATGCTTCCATGCCTGATTGAAACTTTTTTGCCTGACTATTGATTTGACAGAAGCTTTGCAGCCTGAAGCTTTGCCATTGACAAGCAAGTAGACAGAATTTCTGTCAGTCCAGGTATTGTTTTTTGAGACTGCTTGTGGGTATTCCATAATAGAATATCAGAACTAACAAAATTGTGTAAGTGGTAGATACTATGATGTTTTTCAGATTTCTGGTGGTGGCTCATGTCCATCCCTGTTGCATTTAATTATCTTGCCTCATAATTGTAGTACTTGAACCCAGAACTCTGTACCACCCATTTCAAACTTGTATCTTTATGAATTCTGTAAATCATCATACCCTTTTCCCTACCCAGTTGGTCATCTTTATAACACCCCTGCACACACTTCTTACCATGGTAGCGTTGACACTTATTTTTTTGGACCCCAGAGAACTGTAAGGAGTAATGCAGTGTATTACTGGGCTGCATGACAGAGCTTCACACAATGTGTTCAATACTAAATGTGTGAGTACTAATCTGCGAAGTAATTGTAAGGCAGCCAAAATCAAAATTCTCTAAATACAGCTAAACCACTTTCTTTCATGGGATGATTCAAGCTCTGCACCCCCTCCTCCCCGGCCATAGTGTGCTGTTTCCTCACATCTTTGCCACTTTATATCTTCAAGGTTACTATATGTCTGAGCACAGGCAATTCTCTGAGATACAGCAGTCTTGGAATTGGTATATGTTCAGTGAATATTACACATTAGTGTTTCGACTTTCGAGTGTCGAACACAAGTGTTCTGTACATCTGTCTTGATCCTATACTACTGCTGTAATAGTACTGACTAATTTCTAACCAATAGCCAATCTTATTGAAGGAGTTAAGTAGTGAAAAGTATGGAGCCTTGCGTAATAGTATTGACTGTATCGGGTGGAAGATATGTGGTTACTTAGTCACTAAACTGAATCTTTTGGAGTTCTGGTAGAAAAACAGGTCAGCTGAGAAAGGAAGGTCACCAAAGGTAACTATTTATGTATGTACATGTGTGCATGTAGGTTACATTAAACTAAGTTCACAGCTGATTGGTAAGCATTTGAGCTGACACAATTGAGTAGGTGCACAGATTGTCCATATATCAGGATAGCGAATTTAAAGTTTTAAGCTTAGTTTACAGTTAAAATACTGTTTTCTAAGAAAGGTTGGGACACCAGCTCCTCCAAGTACATGCATGGCTTTCCTGTTTTGTTTTTTTGTTAATAGCAAGTGGCAGCTGCTTCTCTGCAGGAGTTGGAGCAGTTGCACTTGTGATCAGTACATTTTTGATCAGCTGGGTTATGATAGTTTGTCCACTTGATTAAATGACATTATAGTAACATGGACCATTAGTGAAGTGGATAACATACCTGACTCTGGATCAATGAGTGCGCACATCTGACAGTGTGATCTGATTCAGAATTAGATAAAAAGCATTCTCTAGGAAAGAAATAGGGGGGTCCTAAACGAAAGACCAGCACTGATAGTTTTTAAGAGAATCTAGAAAAGAAGTTGCTGTTAAGAAAGGAATAATAAATACTGCATGATAACTATAAGACTCGATCATAGGAGGTTAGGAAGGATTAGTAAGAGAGATTAGATAAGCAATTCATAAAGCAACAATGGGGGTATATATGCATGTCTCCCAAATATGCAACACCATCTAGAAGACTTAGGATCTTTGTAAGTGTTTACATAGGTATTTTTATACCCCAAGCAGACTTCAAAGAATATTTAATCAGGTAGATAGCAAATGCTGTAGGTGTGATGGAGAAGAAAGAGGTAACTGGGAACATATTTTCAGGGAGAGTAATGAGTTGGCAGGCTTTAAAGCTTCCCTGTAGACTTCTCTATCAGAGATGCTGGGTGAGCAAATTAGAGTAACTAGGGAAATTATTTTATTGAGCTATGATACCGAATCAGAATTGCCTAGACACGTAGTAAGACTTTGCTGGTTCTAATTATGATGGCTGCCAAAAACACAATTACTAGAAAATAGAAATGAAAGTGTAAACCAACTTTACTAGAAGTAGCAAAGATAGTAACAGAGAAATGGAATCTTAAGAAAAGGGTAGGAGCAAATTGCATAGGAAAAAATGGGAAATGTGGGGTGGGATCAGAACATGCAGAGGAGGAACGAGGTTTAAAAGAAGGCAGGATTTGAATAAGCTATGTAGTGTTTGACTAACGATTGGATATGTCAGAAGTTATGTATAATATTTGCAGCTACAGTTGTGTTGGCACTGTTTGGAACGTATGTTTGCAACTGAGATTGTGTCACTATGGTTCATTTTCATTTATATAAATGTAACATGGCCTATGTCATGCATGATAATTTAATAAAGATGTTTTTTGATTTAAAGAAAAAGAATAATCATTCTTTAGAAAGTGCTGGAGGTGTTAAAAGGATGAGGATCGAGTGCTTGTGGGTACAATAAGTGTGGGAATGGGTTTAAATGCCAATATAACAAAAGTTTCATCATTAGGACTGTGTGTGTAGGTGTAGTGTTAGAGTAAATGCTAGGGAGGGGGATAGATTTAGTGGTGGACTTTTATGCTGGTGTGTGTGTGAAATGTGTCTGAGTGTCTTCTGCAATGGGACTGTTATGGAAAGTTTTTTTTTTTTTTTTTTTTTTTTTAAGGTACGGTTTAGGCTTGATGTTGGGGCAGAATAGAATTAGCACACACTAGTAAGGTGGTGCAGGGGCATATATCTATGCATATGTAATGTGTGTGCATGTGTGTGTGTGTGTGTGTATATATATATATATATATATATATATATATCAAATACTTTCTATCACCACAAGTACGATCCGCCAAATTTCACTTACCTGAACACAATCCACCGAAACCACACATAAACGAAACAACGGACTGCTGAAATCCTTTCCCAGGGAAAGGAGCCACTTGACCACCACGGTGAACTGTGCCCTTCTCCCTGTGTAGTGCAATATCGGAGTTGGTATATTTAAGTAGGAGTGGTGTGGGGGGGTGAAGCCTCCACTTTTGTGGGCTAGGTTGTTTTACGGATTGTTTAGTTTGCATGGTGATCAAGTGACATGTCCCACATTAGACAAATTATTGCTAACAACTGGAACTTACTGTCTGACTCAAAACACATGTGCACAGCTCTAGGGCTTTCACCTGCTTTTATATTCAAAAGAATCAAAACCATACACATGCACCTTGAAAATAGACACACACAGTTTCTTATTAACCCCATTCCTAACGCAACAACTAAGGGAATGTTTAGCTGTAGTAAGTGTGTTGTATGCTCTTACATCTATACAGGGACTCATTTTACTTTTGTACATTGTAAATAAATTGTCACATTCTTAAGACATTTCAATTGTCATTCAGCTTTAGTGGTTTATGCTGCTATTTGTTCATCTTGTAAAAGTTTTTACATGGGGAAAACATCTTAAAAGCTCTCTGATCATATTAAAGAACACGTAGCTGCTATCAGGGCATTGTCAACACCAACAATGCACTAGCAAAACGTAGCACAGTATGCAGTGAGTTCTTTCAGTTTGTAGTATTAGAACAAGTTGATTCATTTTTTTTGGTAATACAGACTTATTTCTAGAATTCAGAGAACTTAAGTGGCAACTGCTCCTTAATGCAGAAATGACACCAGGTTTAAATGAAAGTATCAATATCAAATGTGGTCTGAGATGGTATAATTAACCTTTTCATGTTTCACTGTCATGCTGATAACCCACTTCCTTCATTCAAATCATGCATTATGTGTTATATGTATATTGTTGCATAGTTATTGGCACAGTTGCAATGTAAACTTTCACTGTTATTGGTGACTGTACATAAGCATAGTTATGGTTCCATTGGTTACTGTGTGTTCACATGTCCTAATTCATCTTATTTATACTTGACACTTCATTATTCTTAATGTATTCTGAACAAGTTCATATAACTATAAACAACGAATGCTTAATCACCTGTTTTGAGCCTTTGTGTATATTTTCTTCATCATAAAAACTGAGATGTTAAGTTATCAATCTCGCCTTCATTCTTGCTGGATGGGTTCGGAGCCGATCCTCGGCTCCAACTCGGCCACTTACTAAAGCTTGAGAGCTTATTTTATCGGCTCGAAGCAACCCTATATCCCATGATGTTAGGCAACAACTCCCCAGATCTCGTTTGCCGCTTTCGCTTGTGAGGTGCGTATTTTTACCGGCTCCTGGTAAGTCTTTCAAATATAGTGTTCAGTCACCCTTTTAGTTAATTTTTTTCACAAAAAACACTTGTTTTTTCAGTAGTTACCTACTGCCTTAAATTCTATTCCTTTTTATCCCTTATATCCCTCCCCCTCCACTCTTAGGTTAGGCCTTAAGCCTGCCCCTTTCCTAATTTTTCTTAGGGATTCTGTGGAGTGTTTGGGTGTGTCAGTATACTAATTAATATTTTTATTGTTATATTATTGTTTTTGAGTGTTGTGTGTGTGTTTTCTCTTCCTTTTGTGATCCCTTGACACTGTTATGTCGAAGGAACCAAAGGAAACTAAGGTCTCAGGCTTTAAGAAGTGTGACTCGTGCCGTCAGAAAATGTCTCTGACAGACGGTCACACTTCTTGTGTTTACTGCCTGGGACCCCTGCACCTGCAGGACTCTAGTTCTGTGTGTCATGCATTCAGTCCAAGAGTCCTGCAGGAGCGCAGGAACAAACTTATACTGAGGGGCTTGTTAAAGCCCGAGAGCTCCCCGACTAAGTCTGCATCGGGGAGGCCTTCGAAACCAGCAAAACCGTTGGCTCCGAGTACTAAGCCTTCGGCTGCTGACTCTGTGCCTAGATCGACTCCGGCTGGAGCCGATCCTCTGGAGTCGCAGGTTCCGGTCTCGGCACCACTCGGTGCCGATACCTCAGAGTCCATGCATTCACTGTCTGCTCCGGCTGGAGCCGACGTGTCCTCGGCTCCTTTCGCTCCATCCATATCTAAGAAGAGGTCAAGATCCCCTTCATTGGATTCCATCCATTCGGCTCCGAGATCTCCCCTGCTCTCAGAGCGGAGCCATCGGAGCCGATCTTCTCGGTCGTCCAGACTTTCAGATCACGACCTTGAGAGAGTGGTAAGTAGGCTGTTAAAGTCTCAGGCATTGGCCCAGATGATTTGTAGCCCATCTCATCAGACGGTAGCTATTACGACTCCACCTATTTTTCCTCCTTCGACTCTCCCTCAGAGTTCGGAGCCGGAGCTCCTCCGAGCCGTGACTGTTAGGGCGTCGGAGCCGATACCTCCCCCTTCGGCTCCTTCGTCTTCCACTCCGATCTCCTCCTTGATGCCTTCCTTGGATGGATCCTGGCACCTGGTCTCTCTCGTCGGCTCAGAGGGGGCGAGTGGCATCGGACCATTGTCCGACCCCGTTCTCCCTCTCGGAGCGTCGGCGCTGGTGAGCTTGGCCCCGACATCAGCCATGGAGCCTTCCTTGTCGGTGCGGCCTGGGGTTCCTACCTCTTCGGAGCGGGGGCCCTCTGGCCTTTCTGATAGGGGAGCCTTCGAGGTGATGAGGAGTGTACTAGCCCCAGGACATAGTCAACGGTCAGCTCCATCAGCTCCTCCCACTACAGTGCCTGCTGATGTCTCTTCCCACTCTCTTGCTCCCGGACCCAGAGATCCAACGCCTCAGGTTTCCCCACTGGGAATTTCTTCCTCTTCCGAGGCTTCTCCTGACCTGTCAGCGGAGCCTCCGCGTAAGAGGACATGTAAGAGGAAGCATGTGGACTCCCCTGAGTCCATTACATCTGACACCGACTTGGATGAGTCTGAGGGATCCCCAAAGTCCCCCTCTGAGGATGTCTTCTTCTCAGACATCCTAGAAATCCTAAAGCAGAGGGGGAACTGGTCTTCCCTTAATCCTTCCGAGGACGAGTCGGTGTACCTGGAGGCATTTGGTTCTCGACCCTCCACCTCCTGGGTGTCTCCGCCTTCGACCCCTTATGGAAGTAGTGGCTCGGAAGGCGTGGTCGGCCCCAGATTCGGTGGAACCACCCCTCGGAGGCCATCTAAATTCATCACAGCACCAGTTGACAAACAATTCCTAACAAAAGGTGTACCGGCAGATGCCATGGTGGTGGCTGCAGCCACCAAGAAGGAACTAGCTGATCCTTCAGTACCTATCCATCCTCCTAATAAGGATTCTAGGACCATGGATAGATGCGGTGGCGGATGTTTTCTTCAGCGACCTTTGCCATGCGGTCGCTGAATTACTTGTGTCACTTCACCTGCCTTCAGAGAGATATTCTCAAAGAATTGGGAGAAGTCTTACAGGATCCATCAGCTGCTGGGTCCCAGGATAAAATAAACTCACAGCTTGGAACCCTAAACTCGATTGTTAACTCCTCCATGCGTTTAATTTCATATGCAGCCGATGGAGCGAGTAGGGCCGTGGGCACAGGAGTGGCCTTAAGGCATCATGCCTGGATGCGGCTGTGTAATTTCGCGGACCCTTTCAAGGCGTCCTTCACAAATTCCCCTTTTGATGGTTCGGCTTTGTTCGGACCTCAAGTGAAAGACACCTTGACCGAATGGG